>NC_134360.1:233503456-233678456 GCF_048569485.1 Anomaloglossus baeobatrachus | reverse complement strand
ACTCATATTTCGACTTCTGTAGAAGCACAAACACTCATTACCACCTTCCATATCTCTCCAGTTTCACACAGGGGCGTGCAAATTTTTTTCTTCAAACAGGTTACGTATTCCCAAACAAAAAAATAGTTTTGTGCTTCATCGGACCCAATAAGTATAGAGATATACAGAGGCATTGCGTCTAGAGCAGAATATCTCCATTAATGCAGGGTCCTACTGTACATGGATTGCAAGGAAAAATAAAACATTCTGTACAAAATATGCAGAGTCCCGAGAAAGTGACACTATACCGCAATACCTTGGTCATTAATCTTGTGATTTATTCACAGGATTAATGATAGGAATATATTTTTCCTTCCTAACGCGAGACTGGTATACGAAATGTCCTTGCTAAATATATATATTAACTATACACTGAACAAAATTATAAAAACAACACTTTTGGTTTTTTTCCCCATTTTTCATCAGCTGAACTCTAAGATCTAAGACATTTTCTATGGACATAAAAGGTGTTTTTTCTCTCAAATATTGTCTTAAGGCCCCGTTACATGCAACGACTAACGATATATCGCCGGGGTCACGGATTCCGTGACGCACATCCGGCATCGTTAGTGACGTTGTTGCCTGTGACACCAATGAACGTCCGTTAACGATCAAAAATACTCACCTTATCATTGATCGTTGACACGTCGTTCATTTTCAAAAAATCGTTGATTGTTGAGGACGCAGGTTGTTCGTCGTTCCCGAGGCAGCACACATCGCTACGTGTGACACTTCGGGAACGACGAACTGCAGCTTACCTGTGGCCGCCAGCAATGAGGAAGGAAGGAGGTGGGCGGGATGTTACAGCTGCTCATCTCCGCCCCTCCGCTTCTATTGGGCGGCCGCTTAGTGACGCCGCTGTGACGCCGCATGAACCGCCCCCTTAGAATGGAGGCGGTTCGCTGGCCACAGCGACGTGGCAGGTAAGTCCGTGTGACGGCTCCTAATGATTTTGTGCGCCACGGGCAGCGATTTACCTGTGACGCACAAACGATGGGGGCGGGTGCTTTCACCATCGACATCTCTAGCGATATCGCTGCGTGTAAAGCCCCCTTAAATCTGTTAGTGATCACTTCTTCTGTGCCGAGATAATACCTCCACCTTACAGGTGCGGCATATCAAGATGCTGATTAGACAGCATGATTATTGCACAGGTGTGCCTTAGGCTGGCCAGCATGATTATTGCACAGGTGCGCCTTAGGATGGCCAGCATGATTATTGCACAGGTGTGCCTTAGGCTGGCCACAAAAAAGGCCACTCTAAAATGTGCAGTTTTACAGGATTGGGAGAGTCGGGGGGTAGGAGGTCAGAAAACCAATCAGTATCTGGTGTGACCACCATTTTCTTCACACAGTGCAGCACGTCTTCTTCACATAGAGTTGATCAGGTGGTGATTGTGGCTGTAGATCGTTGCTCCTCTGCGAGACGTTTCTGGATTTTTGCAGGATTTTGTCCTCACTGTTGTGTGTGCCAATCCAGAGTATCCCAAACCTGCTCAGTGGGTGACCTCCAGTGAGTGTGCGGCCGTACAAGAACTGGGTGTTTTCAGCTTCCAGGAATTGTGCACAGATCCTTGCACCATGGGGCCGCGCATTATCAGCTCCAACATGAGGCGATGGTGGATGAGGCACAACAATGGCCCCAGGATCTGGCTGCAGCACCTTTGCATTCAAAATGGCCTCAATAAAATGCACCTGTCTTTGTTGCCCATAACATACACATGCCCAGACCATAACCCACCGCCACCATGTACCCCTCCATACACAACACTGACATCAGCAAACCACTCACCCATACGTCATACACACAGTCCGCCATCTGCCCTGTACAGTGAAAACTGGGATTCACTGGTGAAGAGAAACTTCTCCAATGTGTCAGAAGCCATCGAATGTGAGCATTTTCCCACTCATATAAGTTACAATGATGCTCAGCAGTCAGGTGGAGACCCCCGATGAGGACGACGCTCTACAGTCAGGTGGAGACCCCGATGAGGACGATGCTCTCGAGTCAGGTGGAGACCCTGATGAGGATGATGCTCTGCAGTCAGGTGGAGACCCCGATGAGGACGACGCTCTACAGTCAGGTGGAGACCCCGATGAGGATATCACTCTGCAGTCAGGTGGAGACCCTGATGAGGTCAACACTCTGCAGCCAGGTGGAGACCTTAATGAGGATGACGCTCTGCAGTCAGGTGGAGACTCACGATGAGGACGACGTTCTGCAGTCAGGTGGAGACCCAAAAAGAGGACGAAGCTCTGCAGTCAGGTGGAGATCCCGATGGGGCTGACGCTCTGCAGTAAGGTGGAGACCCCCGATGAGGATGACACTCTGCAGTCAAGTGGAGACCCCGATGAGGATGATGCTCTGCAGTCAGGTGGAAACCTCGATGAGAATGACGCTCTACAGTCAGGTGGAGACCCCGATGAGGCCGACACTCTACAGTCAAGTGGAGACTCTCGATTAGGACGACCCTTTGCAGTTAGGTGACGACCTCGATGAGGATGACGCTCTACAGTCAGGTGGAGACCTCGATGAGGACAACGCTCTGTAGTCAGGTGGAGACCCCGATGAGGATGACGTTCTACAGTCAGGTGGAGACCTCGATGAGGATGGCGCTCTGCAGTCAGGTGGAGACCCCGATGAGGATGACGCTCTACAGTCAGGTGGAGATACTGATGAGGACGACGCTCTGCAGTCAGGTGGAGACCTCGATGAGGACGGCGCTCTACAGTCAAGTGGAAACCCGTGAAGAGGACGACCCTCTGCAGTCAGGTGGAAATCCCCGATGAGGATGACGCTCTGCAGTCAGGTGGAGGCCCCGATGAGGACAAAGAGCAGCAGATGAGCTTCTGTGTCGCCCTGGGCAAGCCAGGGGACACAGGTCACACACCACCACACCCTACATCCCAGGTAGGAACATCTCAGCTAACCAAAAATCCTTGTTGCCTTCCTCCAGAGGCTGATGATTCACACCAGGGGGTGGGCCAGGCGGTTGGCGCCGCCCACCGAGGAGGTCACAGCTCTGGAGGCGGGAGAAACCAGGCAGTCCAGTGAGGGACATGAAGGAGTGAACAACAGAGTCTAGTCAGGGAGGAGGAAGTGGAAGGAGTGGAGGAGTAGCCCAGACAGGGCTAAAGTAAACAGCTAAGTGAAAGTGAAGGAAGAAAAGTAGTAAAGGAGGAAAGCAAGTGAGGCGACAGAACAGAAAGAGCGTGCAAAAGCCTGAAGTAGTCCAGCTGTGTGCAGGACAGGTCAGCAAGGTCAGCAACGGCGGTGACTGTCTGGAGGGGGACCGTTTGGAAGTTCCTGGAAGGACCCCGTAGGCTGTGTGCCCGGCGGTCTGGAGCAGTGTTCCGAAGGACAGTCAGCACCAGGGCAGGGGCCTCTCGGACCCCGGCAAGGCTTGGAGTCGCCACAATTTGCCGAATCCGTCAGTGAAGGGGACGTAGATCCCCCAACAACCAAGTCCCGATTGAAGGCAACAGCCCAGCCAGTGTAAGAGAGACACCGCCACTGCCAAGGCACCAGTTTCTTAGGGCCAGCGCCTGCGGGCAAAGAGTAGAGCTCCCCCGGTCCAGCTTGAAGCCGGGGAGCGGGTTACCGGTGGGGACCCATCGCAACCAAAAAGTACACAAAAGGTGCAAGGAAGAGGGACATCACCGTCACCTACCGGGAGAGCAAATGCAGCCGTCCGTGGGACCGTCTATCCAGCCGTTTGGTTTACCGTAAAACTGTGTCCACGTCTCAGGCTGAGTGAGTACCACAGTGCCGCAAGGCACAGCGCTGCCCCCGCGTCCCTGCGCCCACCAGGCCCTGCACCTCCCAAACCATCACCGGGCCCCGGGATCACCAACCCCTACCCACGGAGGGGCAACGCAACACCTGGCTGCTCCGCATCACCATCCCCGGGATCCCCATACTGAGCAGCGGTGGTGAAATCACCACAACCGTGGGTGGCGTCACGGACAATAAATACTTCCCACACCCAACAAACCCCTTTCACTCACGGGCGAGGAGTGCCGCTCGAGAAGCCCCCGGGATCCGGCCCACCGCTTGAGCCACCACTGAGCAGCAGCCGCCGGACCCGAGCAGAAGGGGTGAGCGTAGTGTGCTGACACCCTCCTCCCCGCCCGCGACACTTCCCCTGAAATGGTTTCTGACAGTTTGTGCAGAAATTCTTTGGTTTTGCACCGATTATTGTAGCCGTTGTCCGGGTATCCGGTCTCAGACGATCTTGGAGGTGAAGATGCTGGATGTGGAGGTCCTGGGCTGGTGCGGTTACACATGGCCTGCGGTTGTGAGGCCAGTTTGAGGTACTGACAAATTATCTGAAACACCTTTGGGGTCGGTTTATAGTAGAGAAGTGAACATTCAATTCATGGGCAACAGCTCTGGTGACATTCCTGCAGTCAGCAGCCAACTGCACGCTCCATCAAACCCTGCGACATCTGTGTCATTGTGCTGTGTGATAAATCTGCACATTTTAGTGTGGCCTCTTACTGTGGCCAGCCAAAGGCGCACCTGTGCAATAATCATGCTGTCTAATCAGCATCTTGATATTCCACACATGTGAGGTGGATGGATTATCTCCGTAGAGGAGAAGTGATCAACTAACAGATTTAGACACATTTGTGAACAATATTTGGGAGAAAAAGGCCTTTTGTGTCCATAGAAAATGTCTTAGATCTCAAGAGGGCTTTACACGCTATGACATCGCTAGCATCGGCTAGCGATGTTGAGCCCGATAGTACCCGCCCCTGTCGTACGTGCGATATTGTGTGATCGCTGCCATAGCGAACATTATCGCTACGGCAGCTTCACACGCACTTACCTGCCCTGCGACGTCGCTCTGGCCAGCGACCCGCCTCCTTCCTAAGGGGGCGGGTCGTGCGGCGTCACAGCGACGTCAAACGGCAGGCGGCCAATAGAAGCGGAGGGGTGGAGATGAGCGTGACGTAAACATCCCGCCCACCTTCTTCCTTCCGCATTGCAGCCGGGACGCAGGTAGGAGATGTTCCTCTTTCCTGCGGCTTCATACACCGCGATGTGTGCTGCTGCAGGAACGAGGAATAACATTGTATCTCCTATTGGTCCGACATTATGAAAATGACAGACACTACACAGATCACCGATATACGACGCTTTTGCGATCGTTTATCGGTGCTTCTAGGCTTTACACATTGCGACGTCGTTACCGGCGCCGGATGTGCGTCACTTTCGATTTGACCCCGACGATATCGCAGTAGCGATGTCACAACGTGCAAAGTACCCCTTAGAATCCAACTCATGAAAAATGGTAGGAAAAAAACCAAACGTGTTGTGTTTATATTTTTGCTCAGTGTATATGTTAGCAAGCAGAAGTGGAAAAAAATATACAAAGTAAGAAGCTTTCAAAAATAGAAGTTTATTTTTATTCATTTACACAATGCAAAGTGAAAAGAACAGTATATCCCATCAATATTTGGTGACCGCCCGTCACATCCATCACTTCTGTTAGATCACTTGCACACATTTTATTAAGCAACTTGGCAGCGTGTTTGTTCCAAACATCTTGGAGACCTGACCCCCAATCTTTTGTGTATGAGGCTTGTGCAGATCCTTCTGTCTCTTCATCCCAGACGGACGGGATGATGTGAGATCAGGGCTCTGTGGGGCCGGATCATCATTTCCTGGACTCCTCATTCTTTTTGGCTTGATGTTTGGCATCATTTCTGCTGCAGAATAAGCCTGGAGTCAATCAGACGTCTTCCTGATGGTATTACATGATGGATAAGTATATTTCTGTATTGAGGACACTATTAATCCTGACCAAATCCCCAACTACATTTGCTAAAATGCAGCTGCAGATGTGCAGGAGCCTCCACGAGCTTCACTGTTCCTGCAGACACTCCTTATTGTGCCGCTCTCTAGAACTTTGGTGAACAAAATCCTTATGTTCCAGCCACAAATTTCACATTGTGACACATCACTGCAGAGATCCTGATACCATATTTCTGCACTCCAATTCCTTTGTTTTCGTGCATAGTTGAGTTGCTTTCCCTTTTTTCTATGCCGAAGATATGGTTTTTGGCAACAATTCTTCTATGAAAATGACTTCTGGCCAGACTTCTTTAAAAAGTAGATGGGTGTAGCTGGATCCCATTGGATGCTGCCAATTCTGAGTTGATGGCACTGCTGGACATCTTCCGATTTCAAAGGCAAGCATAATGTAAATTTCAACTGCTGCACTAAGTTCCCTTGGTTGACTACGGTTTACGGTTTTCAACATTGCCATTTATTGGTATCCTCCATGTTGAGAAATACGGGTAGATACTTATTGTCATGCGGTGTTCTGACCCTCACTCACTAGGTGTCATGGCGGCTTCAGATTCTGTTCACATTGGTGAGTCTGGAAGGCAACCTGATGCTTCTTAGTTGCTCACCCAGAGTTGAGCGTCGACTGTTTAGTGCTCACTGATTGCCGATTTAGCAGGAGCTAATTTCTGCTGGCTGGTGAATTGCTGCTGGGGTCACAGGTTGCTGACATTCTATCATAACTGCCCGTGCCTAATAAAAAATGGTGGAACCTAGCCTCACACGCCGAAGATAGCTCTAGCTCTGCTCCAGCATTTGTGCATGGTCATCCAGTTGTTGGTGAACTGTTGTATGCAATTTGGTGTGCTGTGGAAATATCCTTGTTGTTTGTTTATTTCCTCCCTGTACTTTATTTCTCCCTGAGCACGTATAGTCTTTTTCCCTGAGTGTGGTTGCAGTGAGTTGAGCCTTGGTTTTCAGGAGTTAGGGCTATGCTGGCGGTCCAGACCTGGCTACCATCAAGAAAAAACAAAAAGCCAGCACCAAATGTGCACTTCAGCACTAAACATTCCAAACTGTACTTATTATAAAAATTTTGAGATTTTTGGCAAAAAATTGCAATTTCTTGAGCTGCCTCGCCACGTCACGGCAAATCTCATTTGAGGCAGTCCTACACTAAAATATTTTTATAAAATGTGCCATACGGCCTCACATATGAACAGTAGAACTGCTGTTAGCAGCACTCAACTGGTCTATTTCAATCCCGTACCCATGACTGAGTCATGGCTGTGGGCGGGACAGGTCCAAGCAAATGCTGCATGAAGTAAATAGCCTGTGGACAAGGCCTGATGACTTAATGTGAACAGTCACCAACCGCTAAAATCTAGACAGGTGGAATACATCCCAAATTGGGGTGCATAGCAAGGTGGAGGTCAACCACCGACCAATTCAATGACGAAAAAACAAAAAGCCAGCACCAAAAGTGCACTTCAGCACTAAACATTCCAAACTGTACTTATTATAAAAATTTTGAGATTTTTGGCAAAAAATTGCAATTTCTTGAGCTGCCTCGCCACGTCACGGCAAATCTCATTTGAGGCAGTCCTACACTAAAATATTTTTATTTAGCAGTTCTACTATTCATATATGAGGCCGTATGGCACATTTTATAAAAATATTTTATAATAAGTACAGTTTGGAATGTTTAGTGCTGCAGTGCACATTTAGTGCTGGCTTTTTGTTTTTTCGTCATTGAATTGGTCGGTGGTTGACCTCCACCTTGCTATGCACCCCAATTTGGGATGTATTCCACCTGTCTAGATTTTAGCGGTTGGTGACTGTTCACATTAAGTCATCAGGCCTTGTCCACAGGCTATTTACTTCATGCAGCATTTGCTTGGACCTGTCCCGCCCACAGCCATGACTCAGTCATGGGTACGGGATTGAAATAGACCAGGTGAGTGCTGCTAAGAGCAGTTCTACTATTCATATGTGAGGCCGTATGGCACATTTTATAAAAAATATTTTAGTGTAGGACTGCCTCAAATGAGATTTGCCGTGACGTGGCGAGGCAGCTCAAGAAATTGCAATTTTTTGCCAAAAATCTCAAAATTTTTATAATAAGTACAGTTTGGAATGTTTAGTGCTGAAGTGCACATTTAGTGCTGGCTTTTTGTTTTTTCTGGCTACCATCAAGCCTACCTCTGGAATAAGGGACAGTCTAGGGCACATTTATCCATCAAGTAATACCATCAAGGCGACAAATGGCTTAAAATTTATTGTGCAGCTGAAAAATTACCCCCAAAAATATAGCCAATATAATTAAGAACGAGGAGTCCTGGTGCTGATGATCCGGCCCCACAAACCCTAGACTTTCCATGAAAAGACACAACGATCCACACCAGCCTCATACACAGGAGATCTGGGGTCAGTTCTCCAAGATGTTTGGAACAACCTCCTGCCAAGCTCCTTCAAAAGCTGTGTGTAAGGGACAAGAAGAAATGATGAAGCCAAATACTGATTTGATCTAGATTTCTCTTTTGTTCATTTCCTTGGTAAAAACAAACTATAACCTCTTCTATTTTTGCAGCATTTTATTTGCCACCTCCCTATGGATCCTGTGGATCTAGAAAGTTTGCTTTCTTCTTGATGAATGCTGTCAAGTTGCTCAATTAAATTAATTGATTTATGTAATAATTTAAAAATAAAAATAAATAGAAATATTATTTAGAAAAAAAATGTTGCGATTGCAAAATGAGTACATGTAAAGTACGGAGGATAAACAGCTTTTAAAAGTGCAATAATTTGATGGGAGTTTTTTCATAATCTAAATTTGAAATGTAAAATATTGTTTGTCCTTGATCACGTAATATTATCACATAATCTCTGGCTAATAATTGGCACAAGTTCTTACGGCGTCTTTCTGGAGTGCCATTCTGATTCCACACGGGCGGTGTAATTCAGTAAGCTATTGCCTGTGCAACTTATCTCTAAGACAGTGGTATGACATTTTAACGGAATTCACTCATGAATAAAGTATCACATGCCAAATATTACATCTTAATGTCAAACGGAGTTCAGGATGACATTAAGTCTCAATAAATACCAAGGCCGAGAAGCGTTCTACCGCGAGGGTCCGGAGCAGAACATAACAATTCCTTAATACACTGTGCCGGATCACTAGCTGTGACTACAAAAAGTGGAGAGGAAATTGGTGTCAAAAAGTGTCAAAGTAATTGGCTTTTTAGTCAAGTTCTTACATAATTCTTATAAAAAAAAATGAATCGGAGAATTTACATCCCACAAAATCCTCCAAATACAACTTTACAATGAAACTTTGATTTTAACTTTTCCTTTCTTTAAGTTGCTGTAATTTGTGCTCCACAATTTTTGAACATTTTTTGTCATAAACTAAATTGAGCAAAAAAAAAACTTGTAAAAACTTGCAAAGTGCACACAATATATAGTTGTACACCATGCTCTTCAAAAGTTTAGAAAGTTGGTGTGAAGAACAAATGTGCCCAAAAACCATTTAGTCAGATGTATTAATGATTTCACTTTCTACCTTTAGGATGGTCTAAAAATCCACCAAATTCTTTAAGTGGTGTGAACCCTGTCATACATTTAGACCACTGAGGTTTTTTTTTCCTAAAGGACGCTTAAAGCCCGCTTTACACACTACAATATATCTTACGATGTGTCGGCGCGGTCACGTCGGGACGCACATCCGGCATCGTAAGGTACATTGTATTGTGTAACAGCTACGTGTGATTGCGAATGAACGGTAAAACGTTCATCACATGCACCTCGTTCATTCCTCATGGATTGAACGTCAGGTTGTTCATCGTACCCGGGGTAGCACACATCGCAGTATGTGACACCCCGGGAACGATGAACAAATCTTACCTGCGTCCTGCGGCTCCCGGCCAGCAATGCGGAAGGAAGGAGGTGGGCGGGATGTTTACGTCCCGCTCATCTTCGCCCCTCCGCTTCTATTGGCCGGCTGCCGCGTGACATCGATGTGACGCCAAACGTCCCTCCCACTCCAGGAAGTGGATGTTCGCCGCCCACATCGAGGTCGTATGGACGGGTAAGTACGTGTGACGGGGGTTAATCGTTTGTGCGGCACATTCAACAAAATTGAACGTGCCGCAAATACGATGGGGGCGGTTACGATCGCATACGATATCGTATGCTGGATCGTAAGGTGTAAAGCAGGCTTTACACTCTACGATTAATCTGACGATCTCATTAGCGATGTGACACGCCCAGATCGTAGTTACGATTTGCCGAGATCGCTCATAGGTCGTTTATTAGCGGTCACACGTAATGATCTCACAAGCGACGCAAAATCGTTCAGCGATATATTGTTTGACCAAGGCGGTCGTGTGGATGTTGTTGGTCGTTTGCAGGGTGTCAAACGTAGCAATATGTCTGCTGCGTTCCAAACAACGAACAATATTTTGAAAGTGAACGACATGTCAACGATCAACGATTTTCAACCTATTTGTGATCGTTCGGAGTCGCTCGTAGGTGTCACACGCAACGACGTCGCTAACGATGCCGGATGTGCGTCACGGAAACCGTGACTCTGACAACATATCGTCAGATAAATCGTAGCGTGTAAAGTGGCCTTAAGGCTGGTAAATCAAACACCAGTAATAATAAATCTTTAACTTTGTATCCTACAAAAATAGGAAACGTTAGCCATCTATTAGTGTAAATGTATCTTCCTCAACCTTTTGCAGCTCACAGGGTTTCTATAATTGTTCACAAATACCCTACATACACATCTAAAGTACTATATTTACAAGAATCCAAAGAAGAGGAGAAGAAGGGGGATGCTGCTTCAGTTTTTCTTTTTTTTTTTTTTTTTTTTTTTTTATATGTTGCATGCTTCAATTCTTACTTTCCATATATAATGCATCCTGGTCCAGATTAAAATCAATTAGTCTATTCTTGTATTGATACATTATATGTTCTGTGCTTCATAGACTCCAAGCAAAAGGGGAAGAAGGGGGATTTTTTATTTTTTTTGCACGCTTTTTATTCTTACTTTCCATATAATATGCATCACGGATTAAGTAAATTTGTCTATTCTTGTGTTGATACATTATATGTTATTTACTTTATATTATTTATTTATAGATTGTAAAATGTTGGGGTTTAATATTTTCCCTTGTAATATTTTTTATTTTTTGTTATTATTATTTTTATTTATTGCACCCATGGGATTTGTTAATATATATATATATATATATATATATATATATATATATATATATTTGGTTTATATAGCCAATTGATTTTTCTGTATATTGGTTACTCAGTATCATTTATATCCCCCCCACAGAATATGTATTATTTATGGCCCCTGATGCTCTATGTCTTTTTTAGCTTTACAGTCATAGTATAATTGATCGCTTTACGCACTTGATCTTCTGTTGCTGTGATCATGTTTGCATATTTCTAGTATTTATTCTTGCCTTTGGTACATTTGATGACCATTTGCGTACTTCTAGTGCTCCTACCTAGAGTGCCCTAATACTGGCTGATGAAAACAATTCAAATACCGGCTAGTTTAATCTGCTCTAATACCGCCTGGTGCAAACATCTTGAATATCACCTGGTGCAAAAAGCTCTAATAGCTCCTGGTGCAATACTGCTCTAATATCGCCTGGAGTAAAAAGGCTCTAATACAACCTGATGCAAACAACTTGAATAACGCCTGCTGCAAACAGCTCTAATACAGCCTTGTACAAATAGCTCTAATATAGCCTGGTGCAATACTGCTCTAATAGCGCCTGGTGCAAAAAGCTCTAATGCAGCCTGGTGTAAACAGCTTTAGTACCAGCTGGTGTAAACAGTCCCAATACCAGCTGGTGCAAACAGCTCTAATAACGCCTGGTTTAATCAGCTTTAATACTGTATGGTGCAAACAGCTCTAATATAGCCTAATGCAATACTACTGTAATACAGCCTGGTGCAAACAGCTCTAATATAGGCTGGTTTAATCAGCTATTATACTGCCAGGTTTAATCAGCTCTAATAACGCCTGGTGCAAACAGCTCTAATACTGCCTGGTGCAAATAGCTGTAATACCACATGGTGCACACAGTTCTAATATAGCCTGGTATAATACTGCTCTAAAACTGCCAAGTTCAATCCGCTCTAATATAGCCTGGTGCAAATAGCTCTAATACTGCCTGGTGCAATACTGCTCTAATACTGCTTGGTGCAAATAGCTGTAATACCACATGGTGCACACAGTTCTAATATAGCCTGGTATAATACTGCTCTAAAACTGCTAAGTTCAATCCGCTCTAATATAGCCTGGTGCAATATTGCTCTAATACTGCCTGGTGCAAACAACTCTAATATTGTATGGTGCCAACAGCTCTAATACCCCCTGGTGCAAACAGCTCTAATACCCCCTGGTGCAAACAGCTCTAATACCCCCTGGTGCAAAACAGCTCTAAAGCTGGGTTCACACATAGCGACAGCGACAACGACGTCGCTGTTACGTCACCATTTTCTGTGACGCAACAGCGACCTTGTAAGTCGCTGTTATGATCGCTGCTTAGCTGTCAAACACAGCAGAAGCAGCAGCGATCATAATGACACGTGTCGCTGTGCTACATGTGCAGAGAGCAGGGAGCCGCGCACACTGCTTAGCGCTGGCTCCCTGCACTCCTAGCTACAGTACACATAGGGTTAATTACCCGAAGTGTACTGCAGCTACATGTGCAGAGAGCAGGAGCCGGCACTGACAGCGAGAGCAGCAGACGCTGGTAACGAAGGTAAATATCGGGTAACCAGGGAAAGGTCTTCCCTTGGTTACCCGATGTTTACCCTGGTTACAGCTTACCGCAGCTGCCAGATGCCGGCTTCTGCTCCCTGCTCGTTTCATTTCGTCGCTCTCTCGCTGTCACACACAGCGATGTGTGCTTCATAGCGGGAGAGCGACGAGCAAAAAATGAACCTATACATTCAGTAACGACCGGCGACCTCACAGCAGGGGCCAGGTCGTTGCTGGGTGTCACACACAGCGACAGCGACGGGACGTCGCTGCAACGTCACAGAAAATGGTGACGTAGCAGCGACGTCGTTGTCGTCGTCGCTGTGTGTGACACCACCCTAATATAGCCTGCTGCATACTGTAATAATAAAGCCTGGTACTTACTGGTGTAATAGAACCTCATGCATGCAGCCATAATGCCCTAATACAGCCTCTTCTCTGAATTTTTGTTTGTGGGGTAAAACCACGAGGAGAGCGTTAAATAGTTGCCGTGGACGTGGCCGTGATGCTGCTGGTGGTGGTGATGGAGCTGCTGCAAGGAGAGGATGTGGTAGATCTGTGCCTTTTACACACCCAATTGAAATACCTTCCTCTGGTACATGCAAGTGACAGGACGTTCCTCAGCACGCCACAACATCCAGGAACAACACTAATATGCTTCATATTAGAAGAAGACAGCATTTCAACAACATGGTGGAAGAGTATGTGTCCACACGTCTCCATGTACTGTGGCTGCCTGCTTTGAACAATAAATTTTTCAAACTAAACACTTTGGGCCTCCGGGATTCTCAGTCAACAGCATCGGGGAGAGCCTAAAGGCAAAAAGGCTCGGACTGGAGGTAGCTAGACTAGTTCGTGGGCCACCAGTTTGAGCCCAAATCCAATTACGAGCTTTTTAACTGCAACAGCTGTACTGTACACTACTGGAGTTGGAATTTAGGCTCTGTAGGGTGAACTGTGAAAACAGGCTATGTAGGGGCCTTTTTGAGAATTTTTTGCTTTGTGAGGGAACGCTAACAATCTTGGCTGTGTGAATAAATTCTGAAAACATTCTATGTAGGGGCACTTTTGAGAATTGTTGCTCTGTGTGTAAACTTTGAAAACAGGTTCAGTAGGGGCATTTTGAGAAATATTGCTCTGTGGGTAAACTCTGAAAACAGTCTGGTGAGAGGCTTTTTTGAGAATTGTTGCTCTTTGGGAGAACACTAAAAATTTTGACTGTGCGGGTGAACTAGGAAAACAATCTCTGTAGGGGCCTTTTTGAGAATTGTTGCTCTTTGGCAAAATTCTAACAATCTTGGCTGTGCAGGTAAACTCTGAAAACAGATTATGTAGGGGCATTTTTGAGAATTGTTGCTCTGTGAGTAAACTCTGAAAACAGGCTCAGTAGGAGCATTTTGAGAATTGTTCCTCTGAGGGTAAACTATGAAAACAGGTTCTAGAGGGGCATTTTTGAGAATTATTGTGTTGTGGGGGAACTTTAACAATCTTGACTGTGTAAGTGAGCTGGGAAAACAGGCTCTGTAGGGGCCTTTTTGAGAATTATTGCTCTGTGAGAGAACTCTAAGGCCCGCTTTACACGCTAGACATCGCTAGCAATTGCTAGCAATGTCGACCGCGATCGCATCCGCCCCCGTCGTTGTAACGATATGTGTTGATCGCTGCCGTACCGAACATTATCGCTACGGCAGCGTCACACGCAGATACCTGTGCTGTGACGTCGCTGTGACCGGCGAACTACCCCTCCTTTCTAAGGGGGCGGTTTGTTCAGCTTCACAGCGACGTCACAGCAGCGTCACTGAACCGTCGACCAATAGAAAAGGAGGGACGGAGACGAGCGGCCGGAACATGCTGCCCACCTCCTTCCTTCCTCCTTTTCCGGTGGACGCAGGTTAGGAGATGTTCGTCGTTCCTGCGGTGTCACACACAGCGATGTGTGCTGCCACAGGAACAACAAGCAACATCGTTATTGCAGCAGCAACGATAATTGGGAAGAGGGGGTGATGTCACCGATGAGCGATTTTGAACGTTTTTGCGACTATTCAAAATCGCTCATAGGTGTCACACACAACGACATCGCTAAAGCGGCCGGATGTGCATCACAAATTCCGTGACCCCGAGATTGCTTTAGCGATCTCGTAGCGTGTAAAGCCACCTTAACAATCTTGACTGTGTGGGTGAACTGAGAAAACAGACTCTGTTGAGACCTTTTTGAAAATTGTTGCTCTGTGGGGGAAGTTTAATAATCTTGGCTTTGTGGATAAACTCTGAAAACATTCTATGTCGGGGCATTTTTGAGAATTGTTGCTCTGTGAGTAAACTCTGAAAACAGGCTCAGTAGGGGCATTTTGAGAATTGTTGCTCTGTGACTAAACTCTGAAAACAGTCTAGGTATGGGCTTTTTTGAGAATTGTTGCTCTGTGGGGGACTCAGGAGGAACTCTAACAATCTTGACTGTGTTGGTGAAGTGGAAAAACAGACTCTGTTGAGGCCTTTTTGAGAACTGTTGCTCTGTGGGGGAACTTTAATAATCTTGACTGTGTGGATAAACTCTGAAAACATTCTATGTAGGAGCATTTTTGAGAATTGTTGCTCTGGGGAGTACGCTAACAATCGTGCCTGTGTGCGTAAACTCTGAAAACAGCCTCAGTAGAGGCATTTTTTGATAATTGTTCTTCTGTGGGTAAACTCTGAAAACAGGCTCTGTAGGGGCCTTTTGAGAATTGTTGCTCTGTAGGTGAACTCTAATAATCTTGGCTATGTGGGTGAACTGTGAAAACAGACTATGTATGGGCCTTTATTGAGAATTGTTGCTCTGTGAAGAAACTCTAACCATCTTGACTGTGTGGATATACTGGGAAAACAGACTCTGTAGAGCCCCTTTTGAAGAATTATTGCTCTGTGGTGGGACTCTAACAATCTTAACTGTGAGGGTGAACTTGGAAAATAGGCTCTGTGGGGGTCTTTTTGAGAATTATTGCTCTGTGGGGAAACTCAAACAATCTTGACTCTGTGGATGAACTGGGAAAACAGGCTTGGTGGGGGTCTTTTTGAAAATTGTTGCTCTGTGGAGAAACTAACAATCTTGGCTGTGTGGGTAAACTCTGAATAAAAGCTCTTTAGGGGCATTTTTGAGAATTGTTGCTCAGTGCGGACTGTAAAATCAGTCTCTGTGGAGGCACTTTTAAAAATGTAATTTTATTAAGTTACTTCCTATGTAACCATAATTGCTATGGTGACTGATCCCTTTAAGTCATTTCCCTATCCACATTTGTTTTCTGGGCAATTGTCTTGCTCTCACCCCATTTTGATTTCTTTTACAGACCCCCTAGCCCTTACACAACTATTTTACACCACACACACAGTTTTGGTCTCCATTGACTTATATGGGGGTTCGGCGTCCGAGGTCAAGTTTGGATCTTGAACCAATTTTTTTTTTTTTTTTAATTTCTGGCCGAATCTGGCAAAATTGAACATTCACTGGTCCGTTCATCGTTAGTCAAGTGGACAGCCAATCAGTGAGCTCAGTAGCTCTGCCAGTGTAGACTCAACGTCTCGTGCTGAGCTCACTAATTAGCTGCTGAATTGATGTCAGAGCCACAGCCAATGCTAGAAACTGAGAGAAGAGCTGGAGGACCCCGGTAAGGTGAGTATAGACTTGTTTATTTATTTTATACAAAACTTCGCTTGCTATGAAATGTAATTCAAAGGGAATCTGTCACCAGGTTTTTGCCACCTGATCTCAGTGCAGCATAATGTAGAGACAGAGCCCCTGATTCCAGCGATGTGTCACTTACTGAGCTGTTTGCTATCATTTTGATAAATTCAATATTTTTTCTGCTGCAGATCTAGCAGTTATACAGAGCTCATGAATATGTTGGACTACCTGGCAGCACACCAAGTAGTCCTCTAATGATAAGCTACTGCTGATTAAACAGTGATTTTATCAAAACTACACTAAGCAGCCCAGTAAGTGACACATCACTGGAATCAGGATCTCTGCCCCTACATTATGCTACACTCAGATTAGGTGGCAAAAACCTGGTGACAGATTCCCTTTAAAGGGGACAACCCATTTAACTCGTTCTGCAGCCAGCAATAGACTGTGCTATAGAAAACAAAGGTTGCAAAAATGTTAATAAAAAATAATTGCAAAAATTATTTTTAGTGCTGATTACCTGCTCTTCAGTAAAAAAAAAAAAATGTCTCCAAAGATGGAGAATTTCTTTACTATGTTCCCAAAAGGTGCAATGACCACAATAAATAATGTGTTAGAATTTGATCTGCAAGTGTTTCTCTCTGGGCCTCAGTGGGGGATGGGGTAGTATGTTTTTATATTGCATATCCATCCATGTTGTATGGACATAGACAGAAGCATCCCATCTGGACGCCTACATCTTTTTAAAATCAGGTGAACCCCCTCCCTAGACAGATCCCTGCAACTTAGGTGACCTACTATATTCCCAGGGGTTACCAACGGCTGCCACGGAATGTAGAATATTATGAAAGTTCTGCAACTTTAGACTTTGTTTTTCGACTCCTCATTTTAGGATCTCTGCTTGCTGTGAATAATTGTGGATGTCATTTACATTCAGAATCTGCCCTGACAATGTATCTGGTCTGTGATACATTGTAACCAGCCTGGCATTTACACATAAAGGAGGATGGATGTAAACAAACTTTTTATTACTAACAACAAAGTTCCAAAATACAAAACAAAACACCACATTCCGAGCTGATGACGAGTTACTGATGATAATATATACCTTGTAACCTGCACAATAAGAATCTCACAATATTACCTCTTGCTATCCATCATCTTGGCACTTAGCAAAATAATAAAATCAATTTTGGCAAATAAAAATTGTGCTAAACTTTTATACTAGTTTCAATAACATTATAGATGCATCCCTAAGAACCTACAATACACACCTGACTCCGCACCCCATAATATAACCCCACATTCCCTTCTATCCTAGGTGGCATCGGTCGCCCGCCCTGTTATGGGTTATTAGCTAGTAATGCCCCCTCATTAGTTAATTAGTTAACGCTCCTTACTGTGTAATAAGCCAGGACAGCAGCGTCGGTGCCCATCATCATCCTCTCCCTCTAACTACTTTTCCCGTAGCCTGATCCCACTAGTCCAGAGGGCAGAGAGAGCCCCATTCACAGGGCGCAGTGGGCAGAGTTTGACGTTGTTTATTAGAGCTATGTATGTGTGGGCCATCTCTAGTGGCCTTTGATGTCAGATCAGGATCGCGCTCTTTGAAACCGTACACTCCTTTTTTTTTTAACATCTTCCCGGAGAACAGTATGCAGCTTACGAGGCCAGAAACCCTAGAACGTGCAGTAGAGGCCCTTGTGTGCGTTCCTTGGCACCCACACTCGGTGCTGGGGGAGCCTCACCCAACGCCATACCCGATGGCACTGACATGACTAACTGTTAACCCTCCAAGGGGCTCAGCTTAAAGGGAACCTGTCACCAGATTTGTCCCCTATAAGCTGCGGCCACCACCAGTGGGTTCTTATATACAGAATTCTAACATACTGTATATAAGAGCCCAATATGGGGAGATAAGGTATGCACACCAGTGACTATGGAAGGGGAATACATGGAATAGCAGAAACTGCTGTGTGAATACTGACATGAAAAATTCAATAGCTATTTGTAAGAATGAAATGTGAAAAATGGAACCTGCATTACTGCCATGAATATATGAATAAAGAGAAATTTAGCTACTGAATTGATCAATGCAGAAGAGCCCCAACACTACGCCAAAGTATTTCTCTACGTTGGGGTCCCTAGCTTGTGTGTGTCCTCTCATGCAGTTAAAAAACTTACCGTGTATGGGACGCTGAGACCCAGGCTATATATGCGTATAATGTGGATTGGCAATAGGTGTGTATGGGGAGGGTTCACAAACGAAAAACTACTAACATTAAGGAATAACGTTTGGAACTCCATTCTATGTCTGAACTGGGTGCAAAAAACCTAAAAAACAGGTTCCATTTTTCACATTTCATTCTTACAAATAGCTATTGAATTTTTCATGTCAGTATTCACACAGCAGTTTCTGCTATTCCATGTATTCCCCTTCCATGGTCACTGGTGTGCATACCTTATCTCCCCATAGTGATGTTTTTTAGGTTTTTTGCACCCAGTTCAGACATAGAATGGAGTTCCAAACGTTATTCCTTAATGTTAGTAGTTTTTCGTTTGTGAACCCTCCCCATACACACCTATTGCCAATCCACATTATACGCATATATAGCCTGGGTCTCAGCGTCCCATACACGGTAAGTTTTTTAACTGCATGAGAGGACACACACAAGCTAGGGACCCCAACGTAGAGAAATACTTTGGCGTAGTGTTGGGGCTCTTCTGCATTGATCAATTCAGTAGCTAAATTTCTCTTTATTCATATATTCATGGCAGTAATGCAGGTTCCATTTTTCACATTTCATTCTTACAAATAGCTATTGAATTTTTCATGTCAGTATTCACACAGCAGTTTCTGCTATTCCATGTATTCCCCTTCCATAGTCACTGGTGTGCATACCTTATCTCCCCATAGTGATGTTTTTTAGGTTTTTTGCACCCAGTTCAGACATAGAATGGAGTTCCAAACGTTATTCCTTAATGTTAGTAGTTTTTCGTTTGTGAACCCTCCCCATACACACCTATTGCCAATCCACATTATACGCATATATAGCCTGGGTCTCAGCGTCCCATACACGGTAAGTTTTTTAACTGCATGAGAGGACACACAAGCTAGGGACCCCAACGTAGAGAAATACTTTGGCGTAGTGTTGGGGCTCTTCTGCATTGATCAATTCAGTAGCTAAATTTCTCTTTATTCATATATTCATGGCAGTAATGCAGGTTCCATTTTTCACATTTCATTCTTACAAATAGCTATTGAATTTTTCATGTCAGTATTCACACAGCAGTTTCTGCTATTCCATGTATTCCCCTTCCATAGTCACTGGTGTTGCATACCTTATCTCCCCATAGTGATGTTTTTTAGGTTTTTTGCACCCAGTTCAGACATAGAATGGAGTTCCAAACGTTATTCCTTAATGTATATAAGAGCCCAGGCCGCTGTGTAGAACATAAAAATCACTTTATAATACTCACCTAGGAGGTCGCTGTGGTGCACAACAGTCGGATGGGTGGCGCCGTTCTCCAGGACCGGCACCTCCTCTTTCAGCCATCTTTGTCCTCCTTCTTCTGAAGCCGGGGTGCATGACGCATCCTACGTCATACAAACTCGCCGGCATTGAGGTGAGGGGTGTAATGACACACACAGGTAAAGACAATAAGAAATTCAGTAAGAAAGCTACAAAACAACAGGAGTAAACTCCACAACAAGCAAATAGCACAATTTCCACCAGAAAAATATGAGACAACACATCTCACAGCCCAACATAGACTCTATAGCTGGCATGGGTAGAAGATTTCATCCAGCTTCAATACAAGGAGGACAGATGTGATTGGCTTCCCCATAACATGTGATCAAAGGAACCTAACAAGCAGACTAGCAGAGATTAACTCTTCCTAGTCTGCCTATGATTCAGCACACAGCGGGTCGACACCTGAGTCTGTAAAGTGTTGATCACCGACACCAGAGAAACCAACGGCACAGTGTTAGACTGTAAAATGTGAACAGGACCATACGCCGCCATGACAGTCAGCGAAGTTTGTGCAAAATTCAGTGTGACAGTGCCACTGCTATACTGCTCGCATGTTCTGTCATGGATTCTGTGGCAAACCCTGCTTAGCTACTTCTGTTATTTTGATGAGTAAAGGGTGCTTTACACGCTGCCACATCGAGCGCGATAGCACCCGGCCCCGTCGCTTGTGCGACATTTAGTGATCGCTGCCGTAGCGAACATTATCGCTACGGCAGCGTCACACGCACATACCTTGTGTGCGTCGTCGCTCTGGCCGCCGAACAATCCCTCCCTCAAGGGGGAGTTGCGTTTGGCGTCATAGCAACGTCACTGCGGCGTCACCAAGCGGCCGGCCAATAGAAGCAGAGGGGCGGAGATGAGCGGGACGTAACATCCCGCCCACCTCCTTCCTTCCGTATTGCCGGTGGACGTAGGTAAGGAGATGTTCCTCGCTCCGGCGATGTCACACATAGTGATGTGTGGTGCCGCAGGAATGACAAACATCACACCTGCAGCAGCACCGATATTAAGGAAATGAACGACGTGTCAGCGAGCAATGATTTTGCATGTTTTTTCGCTCGTTGATCATCGCTCATTGGTGTCACACGTTGCGATGTCGCTACCGGTGCCGGATGTGCGTCACTAACGACGTGACGCCGACGATATATATCGGTAGCGATGTCGCAGCGTGTAAAGCACCCTTAAGTCTGCTTTTTGCTGCCATTTAAGCATTTTACTCTGTGACAAACTCAGCTCTGTTATATTACTGCAAGCTAAGTTTTGGACTCTGTTACTAAAGGGTAAGAAATTGCCAAAAAAGAGATCTGTGCTTCTATATTGGAAGGCAAAACCTTGCACCATAATGAGAGGCCCATTTCCATTCTAACTATGCCGCTCCACTCTTCCATTTCTGCCATTGCTCATCCTTCACCTCTAATCTACATTCTGTAAATCTTCAGACTGGAAGTGTCGCGCCCAGGGATATGGGGTACTCGGTCCCGGGCGGTGTATATCTGGGGAATGTCACTTTGGTGGCCGTTGCCCGGTTCCGTGCCCTGGGCCCTTTTTGTAATGGGGGTGTGTTTACAGGGGATTAGGTTAGTGTTCATACGTGACGCCACTTGCGGTGTTGCGGCTATGTATAGAGGCAGCCGCCGCTGCAAAATGTCACTACTGGGGCTGGTGTTAATTGCAGCCTGGATGGTAGGCCCTCCGCAAGCAGGGCTGGGCCCCAGAGGATGGGTGATGTGACGGGCGTCGGAAGAAGGTAGTCCACACAGAGGTAGAGTGGAACTGGTTTTTACTCACTGCTGGTTGGTGGTAACTGGTCACCCGAGACCGGCTGGTTTCACCTCCAGGTCCCCTTCATGCCAGTGCCAGTTCAGTACTCTGGCACCTTCTTCCCCTGCACCTGTTACTGGTAAATGGGTCCCCGTGGCGTCGAGCAACTGGGGGTCCCCATCCAGTGGCTTGTCCACTTCTGTCCGCCTGACGGTAGCGTGAACCCTGTGGGGTTGGAGTCTCTGGTCCTGTCCCCGGTTCTCCCTTTGCTACTGAGTCTTCAGATTTTTTAGGGTCAGCAAGGTCCTTGATGGTCCACTCACTGTGCAGGTGTTAACAGGTCAGCCTGGAGCTCTTTCCTGTCCTAGGGTCCTGTACCCCGTCGGTGCATAGTTCCGGGAGTACTCCACCGTACTTCACTGGCAACTACTCTCCTGGGTACCAGGCTACCGTTAACCCGGGTTAGAACGTCTCTTCACGTCCACCTTCACTCCTCTCCGACACTCTCTCTCTGACTACTCTCTACAATCTGCTCCTCCCACCTAGTCAACTAGTGGACTGGATTGACTGCACCTCTAGGCGGCCATTCATTGGACCGACCCTAGCTATGTACCATTGTATGGGGAATTGTTGGGGAAAAACTGGGATTACCTGGGTTTTTGTTGTTACCGGCACTGGTCTCCCGGGGCCCTAGGGGGTAGGCCCTGCATACTTGTGGGGATGCAGAACCTTGTAGCACCCTGATGGCTTCAGGGGCGCTACAGAAGCCCCAATCATTCATGTACTTTTCTTTATACTGCTCAGGGCTCGGTCCATGATTTGCATTTTTTAGGTCACTTTTTTGTTTGTTGTGTTCACTGACATGTTATTGTTTGTTTTTTTCCTCACAAATATCTTCAAGATAGCGCTAGATTGAATTATAAACCAATAAAAAGGCAGTTTATTTCTGTCCTTTACATTTTTTGCATTTTTTTGGTGCAAAAAGTGGCAAGTTCTGCTAAAGTGACGCAAATTAAATTGATGTATATAAAATGAATCTGGTGGGAGGACTGTAGGACATTTGTGCCAACAACTAGAAAACTAAAACAATGCTTAAATTGACGACCATGAAAAAGAGAACGCATGAAAAAAAATTGACTGAAAACAGGTGCAAATTAAAAGAATTTGGCGCTAATAAAAAGCAGGTAAAAAACTCCAAAAAAAATACACACAAAAAAGTGAAAATGCAAAAGTAAATCAGACACTTTGTGATAATGAATGTGTTTATATTTTTGTACTTGCCCCTTTTTTCTGTACCATTATTTACACAATATGATAAATATAACAAAAACACTTGGATAGTAATGTGACGCCCCCCGACTATTGGGTCGTCAAAGGGTATTGCCCAATCTGCCCTCCCGTGCAGTATCCATCTCCTTCTTGGTTTTGGGTCCCTAACTACATGGTGTTGCCTACATCAGCTAATCAAATCCTAGGTACACTCTGCACCACACCCACCAGACACACCGGTGGAGGGCCTGAGTGGGATAGAGTCGCCCACCGTAGGGGGGGGGTTATTGGAAAGGGGAAGTCAGGAGTGTCAGAAGTAGAGAGTTGAGTCTGGAAAGTGAGAGAGAGAGGAGGTCAGGAGCAGGGCTCCTGGGAAGTAATCTAGGTGGCAGACGGTGGTCTGGGCCTAGAGGAGCTGGACCCCCGGTCACAAGGGATCGTGGCAAGGGGCACGGATCTGTCGAGGAGGACAACCGGCGGCCTTGCACCATCACCAGGAAGGGACCAAGGCACGACAGGGTACGTGGACCCTAGGTAGGGGAGTAGCTTCAGGCAACCCGATAATTTACCCGAGGAGAACGGAGTCTTCAAGAGCCGTTCCCACCCGCTCCAGAATCGAGGTACTAGCGCAACGAGGGGGATAGGACTTTCCACCCAAAAAGGTCCAGAAAATCCAAAGTGTGAACCCTGAGAGCAAACTCCCACACTTAGCCACAGTGGGGAGCGGGACCCGACAGGTTTCATGCTACCGGGACCAACAGAGAAGCAAACTTAGTGCCAGGAGGCAGGTCACGGATCACCAGGCAACACCATTGGGGACGGGACCCAGACTAAGCTCCCCTCAGCGGCATCCAGAACTTTGGTTTATCCAGTTGTCGGTGTCAGCTAATGGACTGAGTGAGTACACAAGTGACCTCTTTACATCCAACGCAACTACCCCTCACCATCACCGAGTCCCGGGGTATTCCCCCCTACCCGTGGAGGGTCACAACATCTGGCTGCCCTATTCCATCATCCCTGGGTACTCCCAACTGCAGCGGTGGTACTCCTAATTACCACATACCATGGGTAGCATCACGAAGCCTAATACATCCCCTGTAAATATCCCCCTTCATTTGAGTGGCCGCACGACCCCCGGGTCCAGAGACCCTCGAGCCACCAAGGATCCAGATCCGAGCAGCTCGGCTGCTGCACGGAGGCGGCACAGTAACACTTTCCTGTGATACAGCAGCAGCAACAATTGGGTTGGCGCCAGAGTTTAAGAGGCGCTGTTCCGGTGGGGCATCCATTTGGAAACTCATTGAGTGTCCACGTGTTGCAGCTGTAGACTTGCTGAAGGCCCGTGTCACCACCATCTTGGTACTACTGGGGAGCTCAGCCACAGGCTGCCTTTCTAGGAGACTGTCTTTAATATATATTGCAGTGCACAGTAAAAGCAATCAGACGAACGAAGGGTCAAGTGCCCTGTAGGAATTAAAAAAATAAAGTGAAAATTAAAAAAAATATTTAAACATAATTTAAAACTCCTCTTTCCCCTTCCAAAAATAAAGGAAAAAAAATTATAAAAAAGAATATTCTATGTCAAAATATAAAATGATTTAACTCATACATTAAATAGGCTGTCCATTACTTTTACATTGATGACCTATCCTTAGGATAGGTCACCAATGTCCGACTCCCAGCACCTCACAGATCAGCTCTTTTCAGGGTTGGCGGTAGCAGCAGGTGGACGGAAATGCTCAGTTCTGGAGCTGCCCGGTCAACTGGTAGTGGCCACGGCCTGGTTCTGCACATCACTGTTGATTTGAATGGGAAGCGGATGTGCAGTACCCAACTGCCACCTCTATCTGAAAATGAAGAACTGAGCATTTTCGACCTCCTGCTACCACCGCCGGCACTGAGAAAAGCTGATCGGTGGGTGGAGGTGCCCAGTGTTGGCCCTAGCCAATCAGACATTGATGACCCATCCTAAGGCCCCTTTCACACTGCCTTGTGATCTCCGTTCAGTGGTCCTGTCAGGGCTTCCGTTCAAACACCCCACAAAACGGATTTTGGAGGCATGCGCCGAAGAGGCCATTGACTATAACGGTACAAACGGAGTCACCGTGTGCTCTGTCGTGCACCATTTTCGGGAGTATACACTTTCTGGAAGTGGACACCCAGACGTAGTAGACTGTGACTGGGTGTCTGCCTTCAGTAGGCGTATACTCCCGAAAATGGTGCACGACAAAGCATACGGTGACTCCATTTGTACCATTATAGTCAATGGCTCCATTGGCGCATGCGTCCAAAACCTGTTGTGCGGGGTGTTCAGACAGAAGTCCAGATGGGACCACTGAACAGAGATCAGAATGCAATGTGAAAGCAGCCTTAGGATGGGTCATTAAAATCTGAAGATCTGGCCTTAGAACGGGTCATCAATGTCTGATCGGCTGTGGCCCACACCGAGCACCTCCACCCACCGATCAGCTTCTTTCAGTGCCGGCGGCGGCAGAAGGAGACCGAAAATGCTCAGTGGACAACCCCATGTAAAGAAAATTAATTGAAATTCCAGAATTGCTGTTTATTTTTTGTTGCGGCACCCCTCTAAAAAACCTAAGCTTATGTACTAACAACAAAATGTATAGCTCAACACCTAAATAACAAGCCCACACAACTCCATAGATGGAAAAATGCTAACGTTTCCAAGACGAGGAAACAAAACTAAGGTTCAGAATGTTTTTAAGCTGATAAAATAATACAACAAAATAAATATTTGGTAATCACTGTAATGTTACAGAACGGGAGAATCATGCTGCAGCCATTTTTATCTTTACTGCACGATGAGCACCATAAAACACCCCCCGCCCCAATAAAGAAATGGTAGAAAGACATTTGTTGTCACCATTTTATCTCACGTAGATTTTTTTTTACGTTTTTTTTTTCTTCCCCATTACATTCCATGGTGTCATTCAGAATTACAGCCCGTCCTGTAAAACCCAAGCCCTTGTACGGCTATGTCCATGGAAAAATATAAAAAGTTATAGTTTTTGGAAAAGGTTGAACTAAAATGACCCCTTCTGTCACTACCTCAGATTTACACTGACTTATAACCGCCATGTTTATTAAGGGCAAACATATTTGCTATTTTGCATAATTTTGATTTTTAATGGAATTTGTATAGAAGATGCTGCATTTGTTTGCTAATTTCTCTTGGTATTAGACTGCGAGGATTGTAGTTGTAATTCTTCTCTTTGTGATTCTTCTACCTTTTGTAAAATAAACTCTTTTCCCAAAACAAAAATGGCGTCCTCATTTCTTGTCTGTCGTTGCCGTAGTAACCAGGAAGCGAAGTCCGGGCAGAAGAGTGACGTGTAAATATCGCGCCGTCGACTGTGTGTGACGTAGGAGCCGGTGAGCTGTCCGGCAGCCATGGAGGGTCCTGTGACAGCGCTGAGCGTCCTGCTGGCGGTGACTGTGCGCTGGGCCGTGTCCCTGTACCCGTACTCCGGTAATACTCACCGATAGTCCGGTGATATCCACTAATGCTCCTCCGGTCACTCCGCACTGCACCCTCCGGGCTGTGTCCTGTGTGGAGTCCACACGGGGAGGTGGTTTTTTCACCTTTTATGTAGAGTTTAACCCTTTCCCTCCTAGGAGATTTTGAAGTTCTGTGCACCCGGGGGGCACCTGCTTCTTCCTCCAGCCAAAACCTTTTTCTCCAGTTCCCGTTGCCCAATTTTTTTTTTCTTTGTGGAACCAGTTGTAGTTTTTAGTGACCACGTTCATTTTACCCATATTTTGCCTTTGTGAGTTTATTTTTTTTTTTATCTGGAATTGCAATTCTTAGGTCAATGCGATTAAAAAATGGTGTTGTTTTTTTTTATTATTTTAGTGGTGAAAAAAAAATATAAACCTTTGAAAAAAAAATTCCAGCCATTTCTAAGACCCATAACTTTTTTTTTATTATTATTATTATTATTATTATTATTAGTATTAGTAGTAGTAGTAGTAGTAGTAGTACTACTAGTAATAGTATTGACATTTGGCTGTATGTGGTGTCTTATTTATATTTTTATTAATATAATAATGATTAATATTTCTGGAAATGTTTGGCATGTATGTGGTTTTATTTTTTATTTATTATTAGAGACATTTGATGGCTTGTATGCAGTGTCTTTTTTTTGTTTTTTTATTTGTTATTATTGGACACGTGTGATGGATTGTATGTATGTGGCATTTTTTATTTAATATTATTATTTATTTATTATTATTATTTTAGATGTGTAATATTCTGTATGTGGCATTATTTTTTTTTTCTATTTATTATTAGAGACATTTGGCTTGTGTGGTGTTTTTTGTTTTTTCTTAACTTTTTTTATTTGTAGTTATTATTATTGGACACGTGATTGTATGTATGTGGCATTTTTTATTTATTATTATTATTAGATGTGTGATACTCTATGTGGCATTATTTTTTTTTCTATTTATTATTAGAGACATTTGGCTTGTGGTGTTTTTTGTTTTTTCTTAACTTTTTTTATTTGTAGTTATTATTGGACACGTGATGGATTGATTGTATGTGGCATTTTAAATTTTTTTTAATTTATTATTATTTATTATTAGAGACGTGTGATGGTCTGAATGTATGTGGCATTATTGTTTTTAGTTATATTCTTATTGGAGACATTTGCTTGTATGTGGTATTTTTTTTAAAGTTTTTATTTGTATTAATAATTAATGATATATTTAATACAGGAGATGTTTTTATTTTTAAGTTTTTATTAATTTATTATTTATCTATTACAAATTATTATTACAAGTACATTATTATTATTTGTACTTATTATTATTCGACACATGGATTGTATGTACGTGGCATTATTTTTTCGTTTATATTGTCTTATGTGGTGTCTTTTTTTTTTAAGTTTTTTTTATTTGTAGTTAGTGGACACATGTGATGTATTGTATGTATGTGGAATTTTTTTAACTTTTTTTGTTATTGTTATTATTAGAGATGTGTGATGGCCTGTATGTATGTGGTACTATTTTTTTATTTATATTTATTATTAGACACTTTTGATGGCTTGTATGTGGTATCTTTTTTTTTAAGGTTTTTTTTTATTATTTGTTGCTATGATTGGACACATGATGGATTGTATGTATGTGGTATTTTTTATATTAATAATATTTATTATTATAGATGTGTGATGGCTTATAGATTATTATAGATGTGTGTTTTTTGTTCTGTGTTGCAGCGCTGTATTTTTATTTGGACCATTCTAGATGCATATATATTGTTTTGATCACTTTTATTACATTTTTGGGAGGAAGTTGCAGCTATTAAAAAAAAAAAAAAAAAAAAAAAAAAGACAATTCTTTTGTTTTCAAATTTATTTTTTTTTCTTTATGGATTTACCCTTTTATAGATTGGAGCTTTGTTTTTTTCTCTTTACAAGAATGTGGCTATACTGACTGGCTGTATATCTTTTATATCTTTTATATTTTTTTTTTCTATAATTAATTTTTCTTATTAGTCCTCATAGGGGACTTGAAACTTTGATTGTTTGATGGCTTGTGCTCTATCCTGCAATACTATAGTATATTTTTGTGTCTCCTCTGACGCTTTGGATGTGATTGGGCTTCACGGGAGAACCAAGGTGGTGGTGGCGGGGGATGGTGTCACGTGAACCTGGATGGACGCCGCACTAAAGACGGATGGCAGAATTTAAGTAAACAGCAGTGATTGGCGTTGGCTCTGATGGCTGCTGTCAGTCTGCTGTCTGTCCGTCCGTCCGCTCCTGACCACCGGCTCCATCATCCACACTTCCTGCGTTAATCTTTGTGGAATGAAAAGTTCTCCATATTTCTGATATTTGTGTGTCAGTTCCACGTCATGATCTCCGCACGGTCGAAAACCTGTTCCTCCACTTCCCATCCGCTTGGGTGACATTTCATACAATCACTTCTGTAATGTTTCTTCTATGAGATGCAACAGATTTACTTCGTCAAAAAATACAATTTTTCTTTGTGTTCTGCAGCTTTTTAATTCTAAACATTGTCAAGTTTCAAGAGAACTCGCCAAGGAAGTGACTTGTCAATTGGGTCATTCCGTGTCAAGTGGACCAGTGGTCCCCACTCGACCTTCTCCGATTTTGCTGAAAATTTATAAGGATGTACATGTATGTTTGAAAAGAGGTTCTGTAAATTTTTAGGGCCAGCACCAGTTCCTATTGGTTTTTGGTCTTGAGTTATATATGGGCAAAGTTTGGCATAAATTTTATGCGAGGCGTTTTGCAAGCTACTTTGACACAAAATTGCGGCCGAAATATTGTTTTGTCATAGCCGGTAATAATTTTATCGCGTTTAGCAGCAAAAGTTGAGCTAGTATGCCAAATTTCAGCATCATAGCCAGTATAGAACTCTAATGGCTATGTGCCAAAGTTTGCAAAATCCTCTTAGCTGAAGCCGCAGGCTTGTGGGGGGCCTCCAGTGAAAGGACAACAGTGCCCAATATATTTGAGATCTGGCCCTAAAAATTTACAGAACCTCTTTTCAAACATACATGTACATCCTTATAAATTTTCAGCAAAATCGGAGAATGTCGAGTGGGGACGATTTTTAAAACTGGTCCACTTGACACGGAATGACCCAATTCTCTTTATTTCGCTATTTTTTTTCTTTTCATACCTACTTATAAAAATAACCCTAATAACCAAAACAATTAGTCTTAAGAGCAGCAGAAAGGATTTCCCATTGAAATGAATAGGAAAAGTATTTGCAACAGTTTTTGAGGAGGATTTGGGAGCAGATTTCCTTGAAATGTTTCCTCAAAAAGTGACGTGTGAGTGGATTTTGCAGACTCTTTGCATTGCAGTATACTTTGATTTTCATTGTGGTGGTGTTTGTTCGTTTTTCTTTTTTGCTATTTATCCATGCAGTTTTGGAAACCCTGAACATCAGCTTTTTTAAGACTTTTGGTCTTATGCACTTTTTTCATATTTCCAGATATAAATGTCCTGGTATTTCTGCTGAAAAGTGTGGACATAATTACAAGAATGAGATGAGAAATTGTGCAATGCAGGAGCTGGATAGGTCCTGTTCGCAGACGGGGCCCCCCCCTCCCCCCCCAGAGCAAAACCTGGATACGTCCTGTCCGCAGGCCGAGTCCCCCCACCACCCCCAGAGCAAGACCTGGATAGGTCCTGTCCGCTGGCCAAGCCTGCCCTCGGAGCAAACCTGGATAGTTCCTGTCCGCAGGCCGAGCCCGCCCCCGGAGCAAGACCTAGAGAGATCCTGTCCGTAGGCTGAGCCCGCCCCCGGAGCAAGACCTGGAGAGATCCTGTCCACAGGCTGAGCCCGCCTCGGAAGCAAGACCTGGAGAGATCCTGTCCGCAGGCTGAGCCTGCCCCCGGAGGAAGACCTGGAGAGATCCTGTCCGCAGGCTGAGCCCGCCCCCGGAGCAAGACCTGGAGAGGTGCTGTCGGCAGGCCGAGTCCCTCCCAGAGCAATATCACTACATCGTAAGACTATGTTTACACATCACATTTTTGCTGCAGCAAAATTTGATCTCTTAGCATTAACAATGCTGTGTTTTTTTGGGGGTATGTAACTTGTCTATAGTACATGTTTTAAATTAAGTTATTTCATTCATCAAAAATGCAGCAAAAAACAGGTGCGTTTTTTTTCAATCATTGCTTTCAATGGTAAAAAAAAATGCTGAAAGAATTGTTATCCTGCTTCTTGAAAAACGCAGCAGTTTTCCATTTCTGGCAGGAAAGAAAAAAAGCAAATGTGTGTGTATGAGATTTCTGAAATCTCACAGGTTTTGTTGGTACTGGAAAAAGCAGCTTTCTATTTGCATAAAAAAAAAGAAAAAGCTCTGCAAAAATGCTACGTGTGAACATATTTTGGATTTGCGGTGAAAATTAGTGATATGTTTTTGTACAAAAAAATTGCAAAAACGAATACCCAATGAATGACCAGTCCCAGCTGCAATGTGTAGTGTTCTGGACAGAGTTTGAGAATGTAGACAACAATAAGTGTCTCTAGTAGATAGCAGAAGAGCTGCAGAGGTCAATGATTGGCTGCAGCACTGGCGATGTGAAAGCATAGGTGTGTGTTAATATAGATATAGATTATTTATATATATATGTGTGTATATATATATATATATATATATATATATATATATATATATATATAGATAGAGAGATAGAGAGATAGAGAGATAGAGAGATATATATATATATATATAGATTATATTTATAATATATATATATATATATATATATATTACAGTATTATACACACACACACTATCAGTGGGGAGGAGTCAGAATGCTGAGTTGCATCCAAAGAACTCCATACCTACTGTGAAACATGGGGGAGGCAACATCATGCTTTGGGGCTGTTTCTCTGCAAAGGGACCAGGACAACTGATCTGTGTACATGAAAGAATGAATGGGGCCATGTATCGTGAGATTTTGAGTGCAAACCTCCTTCCATCAGCAAGTGCATTCAAGATGAAACGTGGCTGGGTCTTTCAGCATGATAATGATCCCAAGCACACCGCCAGGGCAACAAAGGAGTGGCTTCGTAAGGAGCATATGAAGGTCCTGGAGTGGACTAGCCGGTCTCCAGATCTCAACCCCATAGAAAACCTTTGGAGGGAGTTGAAAGTCCGTGTTGCCCAGCGACAGGCCCAAAACATCACTGCTCTAGAGGAGATCTGCATGGAGGAATGGGCCAACATACCACCTACAGTGTGTGCCGATCTTGTGAAGACAGTAAACGTCTGATCTCTGTTATTGCCAACAAAGGATATAGAACAAAATATTGAGATGAGCTTTTGTTATTGACCAAATACTTATTTTCCACCATAATTTGCAAAAAAAATCATCCAAATCAGACGCGGTGATTTTCTGGATTTGTTTTCTCATTTTGTCTCTCACAGTTGTGGTCACCTATGATGTCAAATACAGGCAAATCTCCTCTTTATAAGTGGGAGAACTTGCACAATTGGTGGCGGACTAATGACTGTTTTCCCCACTGTGTGTGTGTGTGTGTGTGTGTGTGTGTGTGTGTATATTTATATACAGTCAGGGCCAGAAATATTTGGACAGTGACACAAGTTTTGTTATTTTAGCTGTTTACAAAAACATGTTCAGAAATACAATTATATATATAATATGGACTGAAAGTGCACACTCCCAGCTGCAATATGAGAGTTTTCACATCCAAATCGGAGAAAGGGTTTAGGAATCATAGCTCTGTAATGCATAGCCTCCTCTTTTTAAAGAGACCAAAAGTAATTGGACAAGGGACTCTAAGGGCTGCAATTAACTCTGAAGGCGTCTCCCTCGTTAACCTGTAATCAATGAAGTAGTTAAAAGGTCTGGGATTGATTACAGGTGTTTGGTTTTGTATTTGGAAGCTGTTGCTGTGACCAGACAACATGCAGTCTAAGGAACTCTCAATTGAGGTGAAGCAGAACATCCTGAGGCTGAAAAAAAAGAAAAAATCCATCAGAGAGATAGCAGACATGCTTGGAGTAGCAAAATCAACAGTCGGGTACATTCTGAGAAAAAAGGAATTGACTGGTGAGCTTGGGAACTCAAAAAGGCCTGGGCGTCCACGGATGACAACAGTGGTGGATGATCGCCGCATACTTTCTTTGGTGAAGAAGAACCCGTTCACAACATCAACTGAAGTCCAGAACACTCTCAGTGAAGTAGGTGTATCTGTCTCTAAGTCAACAGTAAAGAGAAGACTCCATGAAAGTAAATACAAAGGGTTCACATCTAGATGCAAACCATTCATCAATTCCAAAAATAGACAGGCCAGAGTTACATTTGCTGAAAAACACCTCATGAAGCCAGCTCAGTTCTGGAAAAGTATTCTATGGACAGATGAGACCAAGATCAACCTGTACCAGAATGATGGGAAGAAAAAAGTTTGCAGAAGAAAGGGAACGGCACATGATCCAAGGCACACCACATCCTCTGTAAAAGATGGTGGAGGCAACGTGATGGCATGGGCATGCATGGCTTTCAATGGCACTGGGTCACTTGTGTTTATTGATGACATAACAGCAGACAAGAGTAGCCGGATGAATTCTGAAGTGTACCGGGATATACTTTCATCCCAGATTCAGCCAAATGCCGCAAAGTTGATCGGACGGCGCTTCATAGTACAGATGGACAATGACCCCAAGCATACAGCCAAAGCTACCCAGGAGTTCATGAGTGCTAAAAAGTGGAACATTCTGCAATGGCCAAGTCAATCACCAGATCTTAACCCAATTGAGCATGCATTTCACTTGCTCAAATCCAGACTTAAGACGGAAAGACCCACAAACAAGCAAGACCTGAAGGCTGCGACTGTAAAGGCCTGGCAAAGCATTAAGAAGGAGGAAACCCAGCGTTTGGTGATGTCCATGGGTTCCAGACTTAAGGCAGTGATTGCCTCCAAAGGATTCGCAACAAAATATTGAAAATAAAAATATTTTGTTTGGGTTTGGTTTATTTGTCCAATTACTTTTGACCTCCTAAAATGTGGAGTGTTTGTAAAGAAATGTGTACAATTCCTACAATTTCTATCAGATATTTTTGTTCAAACCTTCAAATTAAACGTTACAATCTGCACTTGAATTCTGTTGTAGAGGTTTCATTTCAAATCCAATGTGGTGGCATGCAGAGCCCAACTCGCCAAAATTGTGTCACTGGCCAAAGATTTCTGGACCTAACTGTGTGTGTGTGTGTATATATATATATATTATTTCTCAAATATGTATATGTGTGTGTATTTATTTTCAAATGAGCTGTAGCTGGGGGGTTTCTGAGACCGGAGGGCAAGGTTTGGGCGCCGCCGCTGCTCACTGAAAAGGAAAGGATAAACTACTAATTGGGCATTGTTGTTGCCTTATTTTTAATGGGGGTCCCTAGGGTTCACCCTCTAAGGTGATCTTAGCAGTATAACATCCTCTGGCAGTAAACCATACGAGTCCCCGAATAAACCTGGTTATTTGTTCATTTTTCTGGAAGGTTCTGAAATATTCCGGTATACTCTTTCTATCCATTCCTTTTAAAGGGGGTTTCCCACAACCAAAGTTCATTTTAATCAAAAGATCTTAGAATAATAATTTCTACAATCGGATGTTATATATAATGTTCCTGTGCTGAGATAATCTTATATAGGTGCCTCTGCTGTGTACTGTGTAATGGCAGTGTCTGACCGTACAGGGGCATGGCCTGATCATACCAGATCTCCTGGTCTGGGGAAGAAATAATAAAGTATACAGACATTACAGCACGGGACCGGAAATAATTATTTCTTTGAGGTAAAATTTAAAAACGGGCAGGGAAATGTTTTACCTCACAAAAAGAACCATCTGTGATCCCATGCTGTAATGTCTATATACTCTTTTACGTCCTCCTCTACCTAGGAGATGTGGTATGATCAGGCCATGTCCTGTACGGTCAGACACGTCCATTACACAGTACATAGCTGGGGCACATATATAAGGGTAGTTTCACACTTGCGTTGTGCGGCATCCGTCGCATTGCGTTGTGTGACGTATGTAACGGATGCGTTGCATACAGTGCTGGCCAAAAGTATTGGCACCCCTGCAATTCTGTCAGATAATACTCAGTTTCTTCCTGAAAATGATTGCAATCACAAATTCTTTGGTATTATGATCTTCATTTATTTTGCTTGCAATGAAAAAACACAAAAGAGAATGAAACAAAAATCAAATCATTGATCATTTCACACAAAACTCCAAAAATGGGCCAGACAAAAGTATTGGCACCCTTAGCCTAATACTTGGTTGCACAACCTTTAGCCAAAATAACTGTGAACAACCGCTTCCGGTAACCATCAATGAGTTTCTTACAATGCTCTGCTGGAATTTTAGACCATTCTTCTTTGGCAAACTGCTCCAGGTCCCTGAGATTTGAAGGGTGCCTTCTCCAAACTGCCATTCTGAGATCTCTCCACAGGTGTTCTATGGGATTCAGGTCTGGACTCATTGCTGGCCACTTTAGTAGTCTCCAGTTTCTCGCAAACCATTTTCTAGTGCTTTTTGAAGTGTTTTGGGTCATTGTCCTGCTGGAAGACCCATGACCTCTGAGGGAGACCCAGCTATCTCACTCTGGGCCCTACATTATGCAGCAAAATTTGTTGGCAGTCTTCAGACTTCATATTGCCATGCACACGGTCAAGCAGTCCAGTGCCAGAGGCAGCAAAGCAACCCCAAAACATCAGGGAACCTCCGCCATGTTTGACTGTAGGGACCGTGTTCTTTTCTTTGAATGCCTCTTCTTTTTTTTTTTTTTTTTTTCCCTGTAAACTCTATGTTGATAGCTTTTCCCAAAAAGCTCTACTTTTGTCTCATCTGACCAGAGAACAGTCTTCCAAAACATTTTAGGCTTTCTCAGGTAAGTTTTGGCAAACTCCAGCCTGGCTTTTTTATGTCTCGGGGTAAGAAGTGGGGTCTTCCTGGGTATCCTACCATACAGTCCCTTTTCATTCAGACGCTGACGGATAGTACGGGTTGACACTGTTGTACCCTCGGACTGCAGGGCAGCTTGAACTTGTTTGGATGTTAGTCGAGGTTCTTTATCCACCATCCGCACAATCTTGTGTTGAAATCTCTCGTCAATTTTTCTTTTCCTTCCACATCTAGGGAGGTTAGCCACAGTGCCATGGGCTTAAACTTCTTAATGACACTGCGCACCGTAGACACAGGAACTTTCAGGTCTTTGGAGATGGACTTGTAGCCTTGAGATTGCTCATGCTTCCTCACAATTTGGATTCTCAAGTCCTCAGACAGTTCTTTGGTCTTCTTTCTTTTCTCCATGCTCAATGTGGTGCACACAAGGACACAGGACAGAGGTTGTGTCAACTTTAATCCATGTCACCGGCTGCAAGTGTGATTTATTATTGCCAGCACCTGTTAGGTGCCACAGGTAAGTTACAGGGGCTGTTAATTACACAAATTACACAAGCATCACAGGATTTTTCAAACAGTGCCAATACTTTTGTCCACCCCCTTTTTTATGTTTGGTGTGGAATTATATCCAATTTGGCTTTTTGACATATTTTTTCATTTTTTTTTTTTCATTGAAGACAAATTAAATGAATATAATAACACCAAAGACTTTGTGATTGCAATCATTTTCAGGAAGAAACTGAGTATTCTCTGACAGAATTGCAGGGGTGCCAATACTTTTGGCCAGCACTGTATAGTGGTACAACTGATGCGACGGATGCTGCAAAACAACGTTGTAGCTTTTTTATCAGCAATTTACTCAACTGAGCATGCGCAGTTGTGTAAAGACGGATCCGTCAAATGACTGATTCCGCCGGATTCCGCCACCATAGGCTTCCATTATAAAAATGACGGACGCCGACAGAATCCAGCACACTGCGTGTTTTTGACGCTCTGGGAAGCGCAGAAAACCGCTACATGCTGCGTTCTTTCTGCCCGGCGGATGCAACGCAGGACCATCAGTTGCAGTGCGTCGTCCATACAAGGCTATGAGAAGCAGCGGAATCCGTTGCGCTGTTTTCCAATACGGCGGATTGCGACTGAAGGAAAAAAACGCAAGTGTGAAAGTAGCCTAAGATTATCTTAGCACAGGAATGTTTTATATAACTTCCAGTTGTGGAAATTTTTGTTATTGCAAGAGCTATTGATTAAAATTAACTTTGTTCATGGGACAACCCCCTTTAAATTTTGCAATATCTCTGCTTGCTGTCATTGAATAGGAATCAGATTAGTTAAATGCCCGCATTGTACCTGTGTGTAAGACGCATGTCCTGAAACATATATGACATTTTCCACTGCATGACAGCAAGCAGAGATCTTAAGTAGTGAGACATTGGTGCACTCGGGATATCTTTCATGGTCATGCAGTGCCATTATTCCGCTTGCGTTGCTCATTGCTTAGATACATTGTTGCAGTCAGATTCCGGCTGTCACTTTGTATCTGTCCCTGTGGATCCCATGGAGCGGAGGCTGCGCCCCTGTACTCGGTGGTTATTCTGGGGCACAGAGATCCATGGGCGAGGCGGTCGGTCCCACCAGCCGTGTGATACTTGGTGGTCACAGGGACCTCTACGTTCTGGAGTAACAGGTGCAGCCCCCGGTGCTGTCCTCCGCTGCGAGGCTGCATTCCCCCCGAATACATGATTTACTGCCACTGACTGCCGCCGGGGCAGATTTTTCGGCTGCTCTGGAGGGGCATGAGAGCCTTATAAAGGTTACACTCTCACTGTGTGGATGGGATGGCCCACAATATACGTACCTCTAGGGGAAATCCTGCAGACGGCCAACCCAAAGACCACCCAATGCATTGTGACCACTCCGGGGGGGGGGGCTATGTTTCTATTTATGAGGCGGCCGCACAGAAGGTTAGAAACGCGCAGATTTATTACAGCTCCTAAACTTTTCAGATATTCCCAAAATAGTCACAAGCGAGGAGTAGGCCGGCCCGGCAGAGTTGTCATAGTCCCTCTACAATGTGATTCTAATTATAGACTTGGAAAGAAATTGCTTATCTGGGAATTCCGGATTCTCTGAGGATTTACACCTAAAGGGACAGAGGAGATAATTGTTTAAATGGCGATTCCCTGTGGTGAAACCGTCACTTACCATCCTCTCTATTGTATCGCAGGGGCCCGGAAGCCGCCGATGTACGGAGACTACGAGGCCCAGAGGCACTGGCAGGAGGTGACCCTCAACCTCCCGGTGAAGCAATGGTTTGTGCAAAGGGTTCTTGTAACTTTTTCTTATTTACCAAAAATGTTTTTTTATTTAATCATGTTTGGCCAGTGTCTTTGTAATGATGGGATACGATCTGTATAATGCCCATTGGTCCGGAGGGGGTCCGACCTGCTATATAGTGCCCACAGGTCCGGAGTGGGTCCGACCTGCTATACAGTGACCACAGGACTGGAGGGAGTCTGACCTGCTATATAGTGCCCACAGGACCGGAGGGGGTCCGACCTGCTATACAGTGCCCACAGGACTGGAGAGAGTCTGACCTGCTATATAGTGCCCACAGGACCGGAGGGGGTCCGACCTGCTATACAGTGCCCACAGGTCCGGAGGGGGTCTGACCTACTATACAGTGGCCACAGGTCCGGAGGGGGTCTGACCTACTATACAGTGGCCACAGGTCCAGAGGGGGTCCGACCTGCTATACAGTGGCCACAGGTCCGGAGGGGGTCCGACCTGCTATACAGTGCCCACAGGTCCGGAGGGGGTCCGACCTGCTATACAGTGCCCACAGGTCCGGAGGGGGTCCGACCTGCTATACAGTGCCCACAGGTCCGGAGGGGGTCCGACCTGCTATACAGTGCCCACAGGTCCGGAGGGGGTCCGACCTGCTATACAGTGCCCACAGGTCCGGAGGGGGTCCGACCTGCTATATAGTGCCCACAGAACTGGAGGGGTCCGACCTGCTATACAGTGCCCACAGGTCCGGAGGGGGTCCGACCTGCTATACAGTGCCCACAGGTCCGGAGGGGGTCCGACCTGCTATACAGTGCCCACAGGTCCGGAGGGGGTCCGACCTGCTATACAGTGCCCACAGGTCCGGAGGGGGTCCGACCTGCTATACAGTGCCCACAGGTCCAGAGGGGTCCGTCCTGCTATATGGTGTCCACAGGTCCAGAGGGGTCCGTCCTGCTATATGGTGCCCACAGGTCCGGAGGGGTCCGTCCTGCTATACAGTGCCCACAGGTTCGGAGGGATCCGTCCTGCTATATGGTGTCCACAGGTTCGGAGGGGTCCGTCCTGCTATATGGTGTCCACAGGTCCAGAGGGGTCCGTCCTGCCAGGGCTGTGGAGTCGGAGTCGGAGTCGTGGAGTCGGAGTCGGAGCTCATTTTGGTGGAGTCGGAGTCGGAGTCGGAGTCGGTATAAAATGCACCGACTCCGACTCCTAAAATATATAATAAATTGGGGACAGGAGTGCAATGCAGAATGTGCTGAATATTTTACTAAATAATAACATTTAGTATAATGCTTATATTTAAGTGAAAAATTTATTGTAGTACAATGTGAACATCAGACATTTAATTGTTTTTATGATACAATAATCAAGATATTTGGATAGAACATAAAATATTTATTGGAATACAACTTTAGAACACAAAAAACTAATAAATTGTAAATATGTAATATATATATATATATATATATATATATATATATATATACACACAGTGTATATACACACACAAGATATATATGTAATCTACTGTATATTACATAGTGTATTACATATTTACAATTTATTACAGTTTTTTGTGTTCTAAAGTTGTATTCCAATAAATATATTTTATGTTCTATCCAAATATCTTGATTATCGTATCATAAAAATTATTAAATGTCTGATGTTCACATACACATATTCATGTACTACAATAAATTTTTCACCTAACTAAGCAATATATGTAGGAGTCGGAGTCGGAGTCGAAGGTTTGGCTTACCGACTCCAGAGCCCTGCGTCCTGCTATATGGTGTCCACAGGTTCGGAGGGGTCCGTCCTGTTATATGGTGTCCACAGGTTCGGAGGGGTCCGTCCTGTTATATGGTGTCCACAGGTTCGGAGGGGTCCGTCCTGCTATACGGTGTCCACAGGTTCGGAGGGGTCCGTCCTGCTATATGGTGTCCACAGGTCCAGAGGGGTCCGTCCTGCTATATGGTGTCCACAGGTCCAGAGGGGTCCGTCCTGCTATATGGTGTCCACAGGTCCAGAGGGGTCCGTCCTGCTATATGGTGTCCACCGGTCCAGAGGGGTCTGATTTTCAAGTAGATTCTCTGCAGAAGTGAAGGGTTTGTCCGGTGAAGAGAAGTCACCACACACAGCATTCACAGGAAACCTATAGATCTGTGGGGTCCGGCCCCTGGGACCTGCACTGATAGCAGAGGGGAGCACTTCTGTGCCCCTTTAGCATGGAGGGCACACGCTCGCCCGGCCCTTCATTCGTTCTCGGTGGAGCGCGGCCACATAGAGGATGAATAGATCCGCAGGATCCGGTGTCCTGTGCTGGATCCTGTGTTGGATCTTCACCCTTCTAAAAGTTGGGATAGATTATATTTTATTTTAACCAGCTGCTTGTAAGAGAACCTGTCATCAGGGATATACATTGTGAGCTATACGGTAGCGGTGTGCCCAGAATGGCGTGATATCCGTCCATTGAAGAAATACGCAGGATTTTTTTTTTAAATCCTGTTTAGTTGTTTTGGCTTCTGTGACTCCAGGTGGGCCTGTGGGGAGGGTCTTCTGCTCCGCTGCGGCCCCTCTGGTGTCTGTATCCTCTGCCATATTTACATTACCCGCTGGCCCCGTCCTAATAACAGGCGGCATCACAGCGCCATTGTAGGCATAACATTTAGGTGACACGTTCTCTTTCGGCTTTCTCCTCGTTGGGCAGCTGCCTGACATTGGGAATACTATGTAATTTTTTTTTTTTTTTGCCGTGGTCATATTTTAATCTTCTCACCCAGGTACTTCAATTCCTCCGACAACGACCTGCTGTACTGGGGTCTGGATTACCCCCCTCTGACCGCCTATCACAGTCTTCTGTGTGGTTACATGTAAGTATAACATAACTTACCTGTTATTTCATACTGCGTGACTATTTGACATCCATGAGGCCCACTCACCATGTAATACTTACACCCTTTAACCATTTTGATCAGCGGGGGTCCCACTGACTGCTGATATGTTCCTCTGAGCCCCCCCAGGAGGACTTCAGGTGAGCAGCTCTCCGAACTCTCAGCACACGGACCCCACCGAGTAAAACCTGAGATGTCTCCATGACATTTGAAGAGTTTTCTTTTACTATGGTCTTACGTTAAGGTCATGGGTTCTAAATATTTAAAGATGAGATGTTGCTTCAAGGAATTTTCCAAATTTGGAAGGAATTTTTTTTTCCCCCTAATATGGTAGAATTGGCGTTTACTATTGGAAGTTTTCGACCGACCGATTGACCAATTTAAAACTGGTCATTTCTATCCCATTTCTGATAGTCCGACTGTCGGTTAGTTTTCCAGATCTGCTTTTGTTGTATGCCGGAGATGCGCCATTTTCAGACTATTGATATGTCCTGCCATATTCTTCCGCAGAGCTCGGATGATCGATCCAGAATGGGTGGCGCTGACCTCGTCACGAGGATACGAGAGCCATCACCACAAGCTGTTCATGCGGGCAACAGGTACGTGCATACAGAGCGTAAGGGATCCTGTGTGAATCTCATCCTCCTGACATGTTCGGCAGCCCATGTTGTCTACATCAGCAGAGTTCACTGATCGGCTGCAGCGCTGTCGGCGTGACGTCACCGCTGCAGCTGATCAACAAACAGTGAAGCAACCCCTTTACCAGCCCAACATAACTGAGTTGACACATTTCCTTTAACTACTCACGGACCGTTCATTGAGTTCAGATGTCAGACCGGTCCTTGTACGTCTGCAGGACAGGAGTCAGAGACCACCGGACCGTACAGAGGGAAGGCAGCAATGATACATATTCACAGCGTTCCTGATTGCAATGAGGGCTGTATATACCGTATCTGGGCCTGCCATATATACTGTATACATAGCAGACCCAGGTGAGATGTGCACAGCATGTCAGGAAGCTTATTTCCACTATATTTGGTGCGAATATGTACCATATTTTTCGGATTATAGGAAGCACTTGTCCTTCCAAAAATTTGTGAGGAAAATGAGGGGTGCGTGTTATAATCTGAATGTAGCTTATCAGGGGGAGGGGAGGTGCCGTGGGCTCTGTTGTGCCGTGGGCTCTGTTGTGCCGTGGGCTCTGTTGTGCCGTGGGCTCTGTTGCGCCGTGGGCTCTGTTGCGCCGTGGGCCGCCATCCTGAATGTTGGTGGTGCAGACTTCAAATAATGGCACCCAGAGTCAGCGCATGCGCAGATGCAGCTCTAGGCTCAAGATCTCATCTGTGTCTCCGACCCATTGATCTCCTAGCAGCGGACTTCAGGAAAATGGCGCCCGGAGGTGGAGCGTGCGCAAATGAGATCTAGGCTTGTGATTTGAGCCGAGAGCTCAATCTGCGCACGTGCCGACTCACCGCCCGCAGAGCCACAGCACAGCAGAGCCTCTCAGCACCGCCATCCGCAGTGAGCATATGGGACACCTGCTGCACAGACAGCAGCATCGCCCTACTCCAGCACCGCCCCTGCCTCTTCTGACCCCGCCCCACCACCGCTGCCCCCATCCCCCTCCGGTAAGACATCACCGGATTATAAGACGTACCCCATATTTTTTTTTTTTATTTTTTTTCCCCTCTAAATTTGGGGTGTATCTTATAAAACGAAAAATACGGTAATTTTAAAGGGATTTTACAGAGTTAGAAAAACATGTCTGCTTTCATTCAAACACAGCGCCACAGGCAGGACATGTCCGGTATTGCTGATCAATGCTATTTATTTCACTGAAGCGAAGCTGCAAGACGTAAGATGTGGTCCTGGAAGACACAGCCATGTGTTTCTACTCCCGGGCAGCCCCTTGTATATCAGTCCGCAGACAGGAATAGACTGCAGACTATGTATTAAACCTACAGTAACATTACCGAAAACACCGTAGAGCGCACGTGTGCGTCATATACAGCAACATTTATAAAGCTTAGGTTCTCCGCACACAGGATACACGGCATTAGCCCACTCCTTGCCCCATCTGGCAAATGCTGGAGGAGTGATCCTGCACCCAAGGGCATCTCTGCTGCCAGACTAAGCCTCCCCCGGGCACGGCAGCGCAGCAGCAATGGCGGCCGTACCACGTGGTCTCAGACAATGTACCAATAATAGAGATAAAGATGTTTATTAGCTGTAGGTGCTAATGGGAGTTGCTACTTAAGCAGTTGCCTCCATATGTTATGGAGGGTGGGGCCCCCACTATAATGGTGCTCAGTCCTCCCTTCATATCGGGCGTTCTTCAGGAAAACAATAATCTGCGGACCACCTATCCCAGACGCGGCGTCCGCCTGATTTATTCTGGATGATCTCTCCTATCACTCAGGATTTTATGACTCCACCTGACACATCGTTCCTCCGCCGGCAAAGGGAAGACTTCTAATTATTTCTAATGAAATACGGCGACATTCCGCTTTCTAACCTCTAAGGTGACTCCTGGAGAGGTGACGCTCCCCCTAATTAATTGCTGCCGGCCGCCGTGAGTGATGCCATGCGTAAACAGGCGATGCCCGTGCAATATTAATAGGCGCCATCTTTGCAGTTTTGGTTGCAGATTTGATGGTTTACATCCCTGCCGTTATCTTGTACTGTTCCCACCTGCAAGGACCATCGGCAAAAAGAAAGGTAAGTGTCCACCCAGAGGAAACATTGGGGGGGGGTTTGCTTCTGGGGGGGGGGAAGGGTTGATGGGGGGCTCATTACTGTTTTACTGGAAATGAATGGGTTAGTGCAATATATTGCCTTTAAAGGAAGACTCCGAACAAAGTTACTACCCTGGGTTATACCTGAGGGGGCGGAGATGACACACGGAGTTAAAGGGCACCAATATCCGACCCCGTGTGTAGTGCTCTGCACCCCCTGGCCTGACCGAACATCCACTTTCTTGCTATGTACTTTAACCTTTTCCTATCCAATAACATTTCCTGTTCTGCCCATTGAAATCTTATTATAATTGGGGGAAAAACGTCAAAACAGAATTTTGCAATATGAATGAATTTTGTAAAATAAATCAACAGGAAATCAATTTATTCACATGTGAATGATAAACAAGGCAGTGGCCCGACAAAGGAGCGTAATGGATTGGAATTTTTTGGAATGTCCCCCTCGGGAGGGGACTCGGGATAGGAAAAGGTTAAGAATATGTCCCTTTTTATAAGATTCATGGACGGAATAAAGAAAAAAAGAAGCTCCTTAAATGATGGACGCCCTTCTCCATTATCATCACGGGTCAGATATACCGAATCAAAGGTTTCTTTCTCACTCTGGCTAGTAGGTGGGAAACCGGGAGTACCCCCTTTTTCCTTCTGACATGATCCATAGTGAAGGGGTTCTCTTGTAGTAGAAAACACTACTGTTGGTTATTAAAAAAAAAAAAAAAAATAATACATTTGATATGTGTATACAATGGAAACCTTGGTTAACGAGAACAATCCATTCTGGGACTGTGCTTGTTAACCAAGTTACTCGTCTAGAACAGCAATATTTCCCATAGGAAATCATTGCAATGCAGACAATTTGTTCCACAACTTGTTAAATGTCCCATCCTGGTCCCCTATTGTGTCATTCCACACATGCACAAACACGCACAAACATGTACAAACTCACGGTGACCAGAAAAATGCCCACAGGAAAAATGCCCACAGGAAAAATGCCCACAGGAAAAATGCCCACAGGAAAAATGCCCACAGGAAAAATGCCCACAGGAAAAATGCCCACAGGAAAAATGCCCACAGGAAAATTGCCCACATGGAAAATTGCCCACACAGAAAATTGCCAATTGCAGCATCAGAAAGTTAAAGATCTATGATATTTTTGAGGTGCAAGGTGAGGATGTTCACATGATATGTGAAAAATGTCCACAGAAAATTGCCAATGTGACGCCCTGGGCAAGCCAGGGGTCACAGGTCATAACACCACCACACCCTACACCCCGGATAGGTACACCAAAGCTACACAAAAATCCTTGTTGCCTTCCTCCAGGGGCTAGTGTCCACACCAGGGGGTGGAGCCAGGCGGTTGGCTCCGCCCCCCCAAGGAGTTCACAGCCCTGGAGGCAGGAAAACCAGGCAGATGAGTTTAGGAGTTGAAGTGAAGTGGTAGAGGAGGAAGAGAAAGTGACACTTGAGGAAGCCTGAAGTCGGTCTGGGTGTGTGCCCCGGACTGAGGACAGCAAGGTTGGCGAACGGCGGTGACCGTCTGCAGGAGAGGCTGCTTGGAGGTTGCCGAAAGGACCGTGGACGGGTGGTGGCCCGGCGGTACCGGAGCGGTATACGAAGAGAAGCCAGCACCATTGGCAGGGGCCTTTCTGATCCCGGCAAGGCTAGGAGTCGCCGTGAATTTGCCAAATCCGTCAGTGAAGAGGACCTCTGGGTCTCCCAACAACCAGGTCCCGATTGAAGGCAACAGTCCAACCGTTAGAGAGAGACATCGCCACCGCCAAGGCACCAGTTTCTCAGGGCCAGCGCCTGCGGGCAAAGAGGGGCTCCTCCGGCCCATATCCAAGCCGGGGAGCGGGTTACCGGTGGGAACCCATCGCTACCAACATAGACTTAGGTGCAGGAAAAGGGACCGTCACCATCAACTACTGGGGAAAAGCAACAGCAGCCGTCCGTGGGAACCGTCTTTCCAGCCGTGTGTTTTACCGAGAACTGTGTCAACGTCTCAGGCTGAGTGAGTACCACAGTGCCGTGAGGCACAGCGCTGCCCCCGCGTCCCTGCACCCCACCAAGCCCTGCACTGGCCCGCCATCCCTCATCCCCCCAACTCATCACTGGGCCCCGGGACGACCACCCCCTACCCACGGAGGGGAGAACCAACAACTATGCTGCTCCCTGTCACCGCTCCCGGGATCCCCATACAGAGCAGCAGTGGTGTCCATACAATCACCACAACCGTGGGTGGCGTCACGGACAATAAACAATCCCAAAAACCAATCCCCTTTCACTCACGGTCGAGTAGCGCCGCTCGAGTCCCCGGGATCCGGCCCATCGCTCGAGCCACCGAGCAGCAGCAGGCCGCAGCAGCAGCCGGACCCGAGCAGTGGGAGAGCGCAGCGTCCCCTCCTCCGCCCGCGACACCAACAGACATGAATGCCCACTAGGATTGGGGACCATGTAACTCAGGATGGGAACATATATACCAGGATGGAGACAACTTGGACCATACATACCAGGATGAGGACCTTATTTACCAGCATTGGGTCATATACACCAGGATGAGGACATATTCACCAGGATGATGGGCATATATACCAGGACGGAGGACATTACTACATAATGAAGGGGGAGGGGAGGCAGTTCATAAGTCTTGATAGAAGTTAGAACACTACAAGGGCCCGTACATGTAAGAACATGTGTGAGTGGGGGGGGGCAGGTCCAAATTTCACACTGGGGCCCATTGGACTCTAGTTACACCACTGCAAAAACATATCATACATTCCCAGCACGAACACAAGGTGGTACAAGCGACAAAGTCTCACCTCTCTGCTGTGCCTTTGGGGCTTTCAGGACCAGCTATGGCTACTTTCACAATTGCGTTGTTTGGCATCCGTCACAATGCGTTGTGTGACGCATGTGACGGATGCGTTGTAAATAGTGTGATAATAAAGGCAACAGATTCCTCTGAAATAACACGTTGCGTTAGTTTTCTTTAGCCAAGAGAGAGAGAGCCCCCATCATCACCGCACACACACAGGCACTACCGCCCCCATCATCACCGCACACATGCAGGCACTACCGCCCCCATCATCACCGCACACACCCCGGCACTACCGCCCCCATCATCACCGCACACACGCAGGTACTACCGCCCCCATCATCATCGCACACACGCAGGTACTACCGCCCCCATCATTAATGCACACACCAGCACTACCTCAGTGACATCCCCGCTGACAGCGCAATTCACTTCAGTTGCTGTGTGGAGCTGACAGAGAGCGGTAATGGTCTGTGGCCGCTCCTGTCAGCTTCATGTAGCAGAGCTGAAAGCGTCATGGGACCTCTGTGGATCACGTCGGATCTGGAGGGGTATTTGGGGATTTTAATAAAGTGGTGAAAGGATGTATTTTTGTCTTTTATTTCAAATAAAGGATTTTTTGGGGTGTATGTGTTTATTTACTTTCACTTACAGGTTAATCATGGGGGGTTTCTCATAGACGCCTGCCATGATTAACCTAGGACTTAGTGGCAGCTATGGGCTGCAATTAACTCCTAATTACCCCGATTGCCACCGCACCAGGGCAATTTGGGATGAGCCGGGTAGAGTCCCGGGACTGTCGCATCTAATGGATGCGGCAATTTCGAGCGGCTGCTGGCTGATATTTTTAGGCTGGGGGGCTCCCCATAACGTGGGGCTCCCCATCCTGAGAATACCAGCCTTCAGCCGTGTGGCTTTACCTTGGCTGGTATCAAAATTGGGGGGGACCGCACGCCATTTTTTTTAAATTATTTATTTATTTATTTATTGTACTACATGATATAGACCCGCCCACCGGCGGCTGTGATTGGTTGCAGTGAGACAGCTGTCACTCAGCGTGGGGGCGCATCTGACCGCAAACAATCATAGGCACCGGTGGGCGGGGGAAGCAGGGAATACGAGATGGAATAATGAGCGGCCGACATTTTCAAAAGAGGAGAAGCCACCAGAGCATGGTGACAGCTGTGCAGCGCCGCGCCCATGATTGGTGAGTATGAGAGAGGGGGTGAGAGGGAGAGACCGACCGACAGAGAGCGATAGAGAGACCAGGAGTGATTTTAAACAATTTTGATCGTTCTGCTGGACATGCTGAGCATGTGTGATGCCCTGGATTAGCCAGGTAGTCACAGGTAGGCCCTTGCACAAACACCTTCCCCTAAAATGGTACCAGCAGCCAACCTTAAAACTCTGAGTCCCCCCTCTCAGGACTTGACGTTCACACCCGGGGGGTGGAGCCAGGCGGTTGTCCACGCCCACCGAGGAGTTCGGAGAGCTTGAGGTGGGAAAAACAGAGTTCAGTGACAGGAGTGGAGGAGAGTGGTAGCAAAGTGTGCACGTCTGTCAGGGATCTGGGTTGGAGCCCAGATACCCTGTGGCCAGGAGGCAGACGGTGGTGGCCGCCTACAGGAGCAGGGATTACAGCCGGTGGAACCGTAAGGAACCGGGACCGGGTAGTGGCCCGCCGGTACCGAACCAGGGAACCAATTTGGAAACCAGAGCACCAGGAGGGGTACTCAGACCCAGTACGAGGCCCAGAAGCCACTGGACCGAGTTGAATTCACTGATTGGGGTCTGGACTTTAGGTCCTTTCCCACCCAAGACCCGACTGAAGACAACAGCCCAACCAGAGGGAAAGAAAGCCACAGCCCAGGCATCGAGATGCCACGGGCCAGCGTCTGCGGGCAAACGGGCTCTACTGGCACACACAAAGCTGGGGAGCGGACTACTGTTGCTTAGGCATAGGAGTCACCATTCTACTAAAAGTGAGGTGCAGGAGAAAGGCGGAAACCACCAACCTGAAAAAAGGGGAGAAGTGCAGCCGCCTGCGGGCATCGTCCACCATCTTGTTTGGTTTACCAGAGACTCCAGTGTGTCTGTAATAGTGAGTACAACAGTTCCCTCGGGCCGCGCACCGCATCGCACCAACAAGCCAGCACGCATCCCCCCTCCTCAGCACCCTCGGGCCCCCCGGGATCATCACCCCTTACCCACGGAGGGGTCAACACCAAGCTGCGCAACACCATCCCTGGGAGCCTAGTCAACGGCAGCGGTGGTGTCCATCCATTCACCACAACCCGTGGGTGGCGTCACGAACTTAACCCCCAAAAACAACCGCGGCCTCGGCCGTGGACCTCCCCACCGAACACCACCCCTCACGTAGCGTCAGCATCCCTTCAGAGTGACGTGGCCCCCGTGTCCGGGAGGCGCTCGAGCCACCCACCGATGAGCCCGGATCCGGCCAAGCCCCGGGGCGGTACATATGCTCAGTAGAATGTGATGGAATCCATCAGCGGATTCCGCTGCTTAGCGCATAGCGGCGGAATCCGCCACCATAGATGATCATTAGACACTTTGGCGGATTCAACGGAATCCGCCAAGGTGAGTTGTTTTAATGACACCAAAAACGCTACATGCTGCGTTCCCTCCTGGTGCTCAGTCAAAATAACGACTCAGTGTCGGCCAGCGGATGAAACGCAGACACTGCGTCACAGTGCGTTGTCAATATAAGTCTATGGAGAATAGCGCAGTCCGTTAACGAACTGCGCTATTTTCCATAGTGGCGGATTGCGATGAACGCAAGTGTGAAAGTACCCTATCTCTGCCAGCAGCACCCTGCTTTTGGTTGGCTCCCCTGAGATGATAATGTATTAGATGTGACCTGCAGTCACATGTAACTCAACAGATAATACAGTGATACTTTTGTGAGTACAGATAGTAGTGATTGCTCCTCTTGATCACACTGCTGCTGGTTCTGCATGTGCTGCTGGCTCTGCATGTGCTGCTGGCTCTGCATGTGCTGCTGGTTCTGCATGTGCTGCTGGTTCTGCATGTGCTGCTGGCTCTGCATGTGCTGCGGTTCTGCATGTGCTGCTGGTTCTGCATGTGCTGCTGGTTCTGCATGTGCTGCTGGTTCTGCATGTGCTGCTGGTTCTGCATGTGCTGCTGGTTCTGCATGTGCTGCTGGCTCTGCATGTGCTGCGGTTCTGCATGTGCTGCTGGTTCTGCATGTGCTGCTGGTTCTGCATGTGCTGCTGGTTCTGCATGTGCTGCTGGTTCTGCATGTACTGCTGGTTCTGCATGTGCTGCTGTTTTGGGCTGGTGGAAGGAGTAAGGCAGAATCAGTGAGATTAGAGCAGACTGTATCTATCGCTGATAATGACAGACTGCTACAAACCACAGATCTTCAGCATGTTTGCAGTTTTGCACTAGGTCAACTGTAAATCACAAGTTGATCACCTATTATGTGAACATCCTCACCTTGCACCTCAAATATCATAGATCTGAAACTTTGTGATGCTGCAATTGGCGATTTTCCGTGTGGGCAATTTTCCATGTGGGCATTTTTCCTGTGGGCAATTTTCCTGTGGGCATTTTTCAGGGAACCCAAACTCACATCAACACACAAGCACGCACGCACACATATTATGCTCACCTTACCTTCCGTTCCATCGCCGGCGTCCTGGATCTTGCAGTTCGCCGGTACAGGATGTCTATCAGGTAACCATCGTGACGAGGGAGGAACTCTTCCGCTGCCAGAGTGCTGACGTCAAAGACAGGAGACTCTTGCCTCTGATTGGTCAGTGCGCTGCCTTTGGGTAGCGGCTGACAGTGGAACTTCCTCCCTCGACTCGATGGTTGGCGATACACATCCTGTAGCAGCGTACTACAAGAACCAGGCGATGGAACGGAAGGTAAGGTGAGCATAATATGTGTGCGTGCGTGTGTACATGTTTGTGTGGACTGCAAGAGCGGGTCAGAGCGCGGTGGATGTACGGAACCGGAAGTGTGTGCAGTGAGTATTTTGCTCGTTCAGCAAAGCTTGCTCATAAACTGAGTTATAAATGTACAGCAAGCTTTGCACGTATAGCGAAATACTCGCTAACTGGGTTACTCGCTAAGCGAGGCTCCACTGTGTGTGTGTGTATGTATGTATGTATGTATGTATGTATGTATGTATGTATGTAATGTATATGTAATCTAAAAAACACATGAAGTCCGGCTCAGGCAAGCCGCCTGGGTCTACAGCTCACCTGATAACATCAGCCCTGCATGGATAATGATTTAGAATCCATCCATGTTAACGTTAAAAAAGGCAAGGTGATCCAGCAATAATGTGATCTATCCAGGATGCTGGTATAAAATTTTCCAATCTAAAATTCCAAAAAATACATCGACCCAGTAGGTATCTGGAACAGAAATGGCTGCAGGAAAAAGCGCAGATGGGACTACGCTTTTCAGCGGTAACTACCGCCTTCTTCACGGTCCTAACCTAGGTTACCTCTGAAACGCGTAGTCCCATCTCAGCTTTTTTCTGCAGCCATTTCTGTTCCTGATACCTACTGGGTCGATGTAATTTTTGGAATTTTATGGAATTGACAATAAATTGGAAAATATTATACCACCATCCTGGTTACATTACGTTATTGCTGGATCACCTTGCCTTTATTTACATATATAGCGCCATCTCTGTCCTCAGGCTTTGTGTTATTGCAACACAGTCCCTATTCATGTTAGTAGAGCTGAGCTGCAGTACCAGTCACCGCCTCTGACACGGGGGGTGCTGTTTCTGCAGTGACGCAACCATATATTCCAATCGTGGACAGCGCTGTCAATACTGGATGTCTTGTCTCTTGAAATGTTTCTTTTCTTCCCTTTAGGTGCTGTCTTTGTTCTGTATTTTGCTTTACCCGGGGCTCATCCTAATTGACTACGGACATTTTCAGTATCCTTTTTTTTAATACATGGGAGAAAAAAAAACATGTAATCTGTTTGGTGCGTTTTTCCTAGGTAATTGCAATCACATCTTTTATTTTATTTTTGCACTTTTTATTGTGTTTTTGATGCAGTTTTTCCACATAAATTAACTTAAAGACCCACCCTATTGGCACACTACATACACTACTCACAGAAAGTTCCGGATATTTGGCTTTCGGGTGAAATTTATGTAAATGTAAAAAGTTTCCGATACATGCCCGACCGTCATGATAAAATGTAAGAGTAAGCCTGCAATGGGGATTTCCTCATCTCAAACAATGTATTGAAATAAAAGCCAACACCAGTGGCCGGTATACCCTCCAAATGTCAGGGCCTCAGTAACTTGTCATCTGGCCTTAAGCATCAATTCCAACTGACAACGACGCCTCCTGCTGGTCACCAGTGCAGTTATTGTCTGCAGAGGCATGGTATCCCACTCTTATTGAAGGGTGGCCCTCTGGTCATTGGTCATTGAGGTTCTGGGGTACAGAGTTACGGCCTCTACACAGTGACTCAGCTGATCACATAGGATTTCTATGGGATTCAGGTCTGGAGAAAGTGCTGTCCGATTCATTTGAAGTCCCACAGTCTCCAGCAGCCGTTCCCTAATGATGCGACCTCGATGATCTGGAGCACTGTCCTCCATGATGATGAAATTAGGCCGGTCTTGTTCATGCAGATGCACAATGACTGGATTAATGATGTTATTCCAGTAGTAGGGGCTGTCAGTGTACCATTCACACAGTGTAGAGCCGTTCTGTACTGACTAGACACACCGGCCCACCCTGTAACACCACCACCACAGGCTCGTCTGGTGGCAACAATAGCCAATGCTTAGCGCTCTCCTGGACGTCTCCATCATCGTTGGCGGCCATCATTTCTGCTCAGCAAGAATCAAGTTTCATTAGTTACCAGCACTGAGGCCACTGGTCCCTCGTCCAGCATAGATGACTCCTGTGCCTGGTGGTGTGGTCAGGTACCTTGTGGGTCGTCTATCACGCAGACCAGGCTGATGTAAACTGTTTTAGATGGTCCTGCGTGACACTTGGCACCTCTCACCCTCCTTAAATGTGTCTGGAGCTGTGTGGCATTCATCATCCGGTTCTGAAGGGCATTGTTCACAATAAAGCGGTCATCAGTATGGGATGTGGTCAAAGAACGTACACTTCTCTGCCTTTCTGTGACTCTTCCAGTCTCTCTGTATCTCTGTACAACCTGCTGGTGACACTCTGAGCTCACTGGCCACGTTCGTCTGAGAATATCCTGCTAAGTGTCATCTTGGTTGAACAGCCTGATGAAGAGGACGGTTTAATACCAATTCTAATGGAACCCTGAAATGTATTGGGTGATTCATGGATCAAACACCTGCTGTGAATTTTGCCATTAAGCTCCTGGGAAGAGAACAGCAAATTGTGCAAAAATTTCAGAAACCTTGGACATGTGCAGCCAAAAGATGAGAGAAGGTCACATTAAAGGGGTTGTACAGTACTAGGACAACCCCTTCTGATTCCATGTTTTCCCCAGGTAAAATAATAAAGCCTGTACTTTCCTCCCGTGCTGGCGCTGTTCCAGCAGTGCCGTTGTTCGCGTTCTTGGGGCTCACGTGGGGATGTGATGTCACTCGCGCCAAACAAGCAATCAACAGGGAGTGAGCAGCAGCCGCATCACTCACTTCTTGCTGTTGATTAATTCGTTTGCTCCGAAGATGAGGAGACAGAAGCCACCAGTAATTGGACGCACGATGTCACAACCTTACGTGAGTCCCGACACCGCAAGGCGGGACACCGCTGGAACAGCATCCGTAATGTAGGTTAGTATAGGCTTTATTGTTGTATCTGGAGGAAATGTGTGGAATCAGGGTGAACAACTCCTTTAAGCTCACCTGAAAAGGTTACCATGCATTTTAAGATTATCCTGAAACTTCACTCAAAAGCCAAATATCCCTAACTTTTTTGTGAGTAGTGTATGATAATAAAAATGCTCCAGAAATCAATAATCCACACTCACTCGCCTTACACGGGTCCACCGACAAATTGCCACCGCTGCTTCCAGTGTCATCAGGTGACATCAGCACTGCAGCCAATCAGTGAGCTTAGTGTCTCTGCCCGTGTAGCTGGAGTGCCAACTTCACAGCCGCTGAGCTCACTGATTGGCTGTTGATATGACATCAGCATCGTAGCCAATGCCAGATAAGGAACCAGCGGAGGAGACTCAGAGCTGGACCTGGGGAAGGTGAGTAATGCACTGTTTTTGTTTTTTTTTTTGTTTTTTTTTCAACAACCTACAGCTGGGGCAGAATATTGTTTGAAAAGGGACATAGTTCTTCATTTTTAGATACATATAAACCCTGCAGCTTGCATCTTTTGTCCACGGTCCCCTGAGGAAGCGGAAACACGGGTTGGGACTCCTTCCCCACACCTACCCCTGCACCCTGGTAACCACTGGGTAAGCTCTTTCCATGTATATGCTGCACTTTTGATTTTTTTTTTTTTTTATTTTTATACCACGACATTGGACTTTCAGGTCCCCAGGCAGTTAATTAAATAATATGCCTTTTTGGAACACTATAGTGAGACCGTATGGGAGAATTGTCCTCTTGTCTGTGGGGCCATATTTATATTTTTGGCAGCAATATACTTGAGCTTTGAAAGCTTTTAATGGCCGGGTAGGTGTGTGGAACTTTTTCACCCTCCTATTTTGTATGTCCTGTGTACTTTTGTATTCTGTACTTTCTCCATTTTTGCTGCACCCTCTTTTTTGATACGCAATGAAATTTATTGTTATAAATATTGTTGTTGTTTGTCATTGTTGACCTGGAGATGTGAGTATATATGGGCAAATTTGAAGACCCCCCCCCCCTCTGGTTTCATTTGTAGATATGGATTATTCAAGCATAAAAATATATTTAAAAATAAAAAGTCCATGTGACACCTAAAGCCATGTCCACAGAGAGTTTGTGGATTTTATAGCAGATTCTGCTCCAAAATCCATGTGGAAAATGGCTTCAACTACTCTTTGATGTGGATTTTGGAGCACATCTGCTTCAAAATACAAAGGAAAAAAACCTTGTGTGTGTGTGTGTGCACACAGCCTTAAGGCCGCTTTACACATTGCGACATCGCTCAAGCGATCTCTTTGGGGTCACTGATTTTGTGACGCACATCCGGTCGCTTTAGCGATGCCGTTGCGTGTGACACCTATGAGCGATTTTTGCATCGTTGCAAAAATGTGCAAAATCACTCATCGGTGACATGGGGGTCCATTCTCAAAAATCGTTACTGCAGCAGTAACGAAGTTGTTCCTCGTTCCTGCGGCAGCACACATCGCTGCGTGTGACACCGCAGGAACGAGGAAGCTTTCCTTACCTGCCTCCCGGCCGCTATGCGGAAGGAAGGAGGTGGGCGGGATGTTACCTCCCGCTCATCTCCTGCCCTCCGCTTCTATTGGCCGGCGGTTTAGTGACGCAGCTGTGACGCAAAACGAACCGCCCCGTTAGAAAGGAGGCGGTTCGCCGGTCACAGCGACGTCGCAGGGCAGGTAAGTAGTGTGACAAGTCGGGCGATGTTGTGCGCCACGGGCAGCGATTTGCCCATGTCACACAATCGATAGGGGCGGGTACGCACGCTGGCGATATCGGTACCGATATCGCAGCGTGTAAAGTGGCCTTACTCCGCTCACCTTTGCACGCTTTAGTTTTCTTGATCATGCCTGTTAATGATGTTGCCCTTAACACAGACACACATACAACTCCGTCAGCCTGGGTTTCGCTCTCTGGGGCATCATCGGGCTCTCGTGTGGCTACGAGGCATTGGGGTCGCTGGCATTTTGCTTTGCCCTAAACTATAAACAAATGGAGCTTTACCATGCCCTCCCGTTCTTCTGCTACCTCCTGGGAAAATGCATCAAGCAAGGAATCACAGGCCGGGGGTAAGTGGGCACCAAGGGGGACCGACCTATACAGGTCTATGGGGTCAGGTGCTCGTGCACCAGGATTCCACTATTACTCTATGTAAATAAGATTATCAGAAAAGAAAAGTTCTGCAACTTTGTAAAAGATCATTTCTCTTTTTTCTTTTTTCTTTTTTTTTTCCAAATATATGTTTATTAATTTTCAAATTATTTTTTCAAAATTTATGTAAAAAAAAAATACAAGTAAAAAAAATAATAATTTGAGACATTAAAAATCAATCAACACTTTGACCAAATTCTTCTCTTCTAGTGTAATTTTTTGGATATGACTCCTGGATGCTCAGCATTACGTACATGTAATGCCGGGGTAGGGAACCTTTTTACTGCTGGAGGCCATTTGGAATTTGCTACCAACCTTCGGGGGCCGCACCAAATTATCAACTTGAAAACTACCCTGCTATATCTGTTCAAACATTTAATTAATTCACCCCTACTGTAGTGGCCAGAGCTGCTTCTCTTTGGTACGGCTGTGATGTTCGATGATATTGATTATGGTCCTTCTCACAACTGCTTTTATAAGTTTGTCTCGGTCTTGAGAGGCTGGGGGAATATACATCACAGGAGACGGTAGGGGCATATACATCACAGGAGACACTGGGGGTACACATCACATGAGGGCTGGGGCATATACATTCCTGGAGAGGCTGGGGCCGTATACATTCCTGGAGAGGCTGGGGCCGTATACATTCCTGGAGAGGCTGGGGCCGTATACATTCCTGGAGAGGCTGGGGCCGTATACATTCCTGGAGAGGCTGGGGCCCTATACATTCCTGGAGAGGCTGGGGCCCTATACATTCCTGGAGAGGCTGGGGCCGTATACATTCCTGGAGAGGCTGGGGCCGTATACATTCCCCGGAGAGGCTGGGGCCGTATACATTCCCCGGAGAGGCTGGGGCCGTATACATTCCCCGGAGAGGCTGGGGCCGTATACATTCCCCGGAGAGGCTGGGGCCGTATACATTCCCCGGAGAGGCTGGGGCCGTATACATTCCCCGGAGAGGCTGGGGCCGTACACCTCCCCGGAGGGGCTGGGGCCGTACACCTCCCCGGAGGGGCTGGGGCCGTACACCTCCCCGGAGGGGCTGGGGCCGTACACCTCCCCGGAGGGGCTGGGGCCGTACACCTCCCCGGAGGGGCTGGGGAACGGAGAGCACTCGGCGGTGGCACTAGAAGGCGGCACAGGGTACACAGAACTTGGGGGTATACACAGTACTAGGGGGTACAGAGCACTGGCCGGAGGGTTGGGACAGTGATGGGTTGCAGAATCACAGTACTGGGGTTAGGAGGAGTCACACAGCTAAGATCCAGGAGGCATGTACAGCAGGGAGGCCGGTAAATCTGCAGCACCTCTTCTGTGACAGGAGAGCAGTGCGCTGCTTATGCCGCCCACAAGGTAAGCCCTGAGCAACGCTAGCACAGGCCAGGGTTCAGCCTAGAATGTACGGGCTGCAGTCAGATTCCAGAAGGAACCCGTACATTCTAGCATCTACCCAGAGTGCGTGCGCTTCCTTGCATCACACACTGGGATTTAAAGGGCCAGCAGCAGGAAAAAGCGCAGCTGCCGCTCGAGCACTGCGGTTCCCGGGAATGTGCTCGGGTGCCGCGGAGAAAGTTGTTGTGGGCCGCAAACGGCCCGCGGGACAGAGATTCCCCACCCCTGACATAATGAGTGCACATTAAAGCCGCCATATCGACATCAAAGCGCTGTCCACAGGAGAGGGGGGATACAGAGACCTTCAAGAACGGCTGAATAACTTCCATAGAAATGAATGGGAGTTATGGTGACCGGGTAGCGGAGCAAGTTCTTCTCTTTCGGTAGCTTCAGTCATTCCTATGGGAGTTACCAAAACTTCATAGCGTCGGCGCACTCTGCTTTTTCTTGCATCTTCACCTCCTGTAGCCGTCACATGGGGACGGGTGATTTTTTTTTTTTTTTTTTTCTTTTTTCGTTCATGGGAATAATCCTTTTAGTGGGGATTGTCCAGGTTTTTATCCAAACTTTGATCTTGCGCCGCTGCAGAGAGAGGGAACAAGTGTGTAGACGTGTAAGAGTGCAGAGAAATAATAATAAAATGATAAAAACCCTTTCTGGTGACTTTGTGAAGTTTTATAGATACTGGAAATGTGAGATGAGGTCCTGAAAGCTCCTTTAATGTCATTAGTGTTGTAGGACCCTCAGATCCTGTCCCTGGACGCTCCTCGCACTGTTCCTCGTCCACTTACTCCTGACACCACGTCGTGTTTTGTCACCTGAAATGTGCGTCGGTCTCAGTCCTCCGCGACTTATCTCAGACAGGCACTTTCTCCCGTCACAGGACCCTGCTGCTGCTGAAGATCGGGCTGACGGTAATTGCCGCCTTCAGCCTCTGCTGGATCCCCTTCTTGACAGACATAGAACAAATCCTTCAAGTCCTCAGAAGACTGTTCCCCGTGGGCCGCGGACTCTTTGAGGTCGGTGAAGTGCTCTCTGTTCTGTTTCACATACACCAGTGACCTTTAGGGATTTGGCTGTCGGGGGGGGGGGGGGGGGGGGGGGGGGGGTTCCCAGTAATGGGGTCCGGGGCCAGCCACCTCTCACTTGCCGGCCCTCTGCTTAGTATGTAACCCCCTGCAGTGAGTCGTGTGCCAGCATGCTCTGCCCGTTGCATCGTTAAAGGCGCGTTCCGCTCACAGCTTCTCTCCAGCGAGATGGACTCCGCGGTCCGGAGCGTGCCAGCGAGGCCTCATAAACGCTGCCGCCACCAGACGCTCGCTTTTCTTAGGCCTGTAATGTGCTGTGTTAATTGTTTGCCTTTTTAAAGCCATAATTATTTTTTATCGGAATCATTCTGCCGCTTTAATGCTGCAATTATTTTCTAGAAAAATTGATTTGCAATTTCATTTTTTTTTCTTTTGTCCGACTTGGCTGCAAATCTGCTTTTCTCATGGCTGGTTGTAAAGGGACCGAGGCTGAGAAAGGCTGGGAGGAAGCAAGCGCTGTAAAAATGGCTGATTAGGAGATATATCTATATGTATGTCCAGTGTAAAATTAATTCAATTCAGAACTCTTGCTTGTTCTACCCCCCCCCCCTCCCCCACTGGCCTTTGCTCACGCTCTCTCCCCCCCCACTGGCCTTTGCTCACGCTCTCTCCCCCCCACTGGCCATTGCTCACGCTCTCTCCCCCCCACTGGCCTTTGCTCTCTCTCCCCCCCACTGGCCTTTGCTCTCTCTCCCCCCCACTGGCCTTTGCTCGCTCTCCCCCCCCCCCCCCCACTGGCCTTTGCTCGCTCTCCCCCCCCCCCCACTGGCCTTTGCTCGCTCTCCCCCCCCCCACTGGCCTTTGCTCGCTCCCCCCCCCCCACTGGCCTTTGCTCGCTCTCCCCCCCCCCCCCCCCACTGGCCTTTGCTCGCTCTCCCCCCCCCCCCCCACTGGCCTTTGCTCGCTCTCCCCCCCCCCACTGGCCTTTGCTCGCTCTCCCCCCCCACTGGCCTTTGCTCGCTCTCACTCCCCCCCCCCCCCCCCCCCCCCACTGGCCTTTGCTTGCTCGCCTTCTCTCCACTCACTTGCTCACCCTCCATATACTTCAGAGGTCCACATTTTCAACATTACTGCTTTCTGTCAGTGTGTCAGTGAATAGAAATATTCCAATTTTACATTTGGAAGCGTTGGTCCTGCTCACACAGCTGATTGGTTTGTTACAATGTGTCAATGCAGGAAATCCCCTGTGAGCACAAAACAGCTTCAGCATAAACCCCGCTGCAGTCCGTGACCTTCTGCTTTAGCACTATATAGTTACGGACGGCGACCTTCCGTGTGGCCGGGGGGGGCGACCTTCCGTGTGGCCGGGGGGGCGACCTTCCGTGTGGCCGGGGGGGGCGACCTTCCGTGTGGCCGGGGGGGGGCGACCTTCCGTGTGGCCGGGGGGGGCGACCTTCCGTGTGGCTGGGGGGGGGGGGGGCGACCTTCCGTGTGGCTGGGGGGGGGGGCGACCTTCCGTGTGGCTGGGGGGGGGCGACCTTCCGTGTGGCCGGGGGGGGGGGCGACCTTCCGTGTGGCCGGGGGGGGGGCGACCTTCCGTGTGGCCGGGGGGGCGACCTTCCGTGTGCCCGGGGTCGGCGGCCTTCCGTGTGCCCGGGGGCGACCTTCTGAGCGTGCGGGTGACTTCCGCACTACGGCAATGGTCGTTGGTTCCCTGCCTGTGTCCACACAGCTGTGAATTAGCAGCTGCCTGACGGATGAGTTTTGCTGACACGATCGCTGTGGTTACGAATTTAATTTTGAAAGCGATCCTAGCACAACTGTTAATGTCTTTACCGCTGCTGATTTATGACTTGTTAACCCTGTCACTGCCAAGCAGAGAGCGACACCGGGTAAGTGACACTGTAACCGAGCTCGGCTAACAGAGGAAGCCATGCAAAGTCCCACCGGAAAATGCTGATGCTTCAGCACAAGTCTTTTAATTTACTATTCGCATTAACATTTTAAAGGGCTAGTAGTACACCTTAATCCAGCAAGATATAATAGTTCAGCAGCGCTACGGAAATCAGTCACATGAAGATGTACAAATTGTCAGCACTGGAGTAGGGTGATATGAAGTAGTGATCTTTGGCGGCAGATATTGGGCACTATAATGGCTGATAACCGGGAACAGTAGCTTGCACGGCATGTAGATTGAAAGATGTATATGCCTTTTTGGACCTTTTTAACAGCTTGGGTCCCCACAAATTATAAGAAAGGAAGAGTGGCTGCTCTTGGGCGGGGCCTTTTCTGCTGGCTGCTCTTGGGCGGGGCCTTTTCGGCAGGCTGCTCCTGGGCTGGGGCCTTTTCGGCAGGCTGCTCCTGGGCTGGGGCCTTTTCGGCAGGCTGCTCCTGGGCGGGGCCTTTTCGGCAGGCTGCTCCTGGGCTGGGTCCTTTTCTGCAGGCTGCTCCTGGGTGAGGCCTTTTCTGCTGGTCTCCATGGTGATTCAGTTTCTTTTCTCTTCCAGGATAAAGTTGCCAATGTTTGGTGCAGTCTCAGCGTTTTATACAAAATCAAAAGCGTTTTGTCTCCAGAAGCGCAGCTACGGCTCAGGTAAATGCTCCATCTGCTTCCATCAACAGGACGATGCCAGAGGGTTCACATACTTATGCATAGTAGGATGCACAGAGGTGTATATGTGCACACAGATATCTGTGGTTTGCACAGCCGAGTCATTTCACCAAAGACACCGTCTACAATTGCATAGAAGAGCGGATGACCTGTATACATGTGTGGTGCCGGGGGAGACCTGGACCCGGAGGAGCTCGTCTCACGGAGAACCTCACAATTAGGATGAACTCGCACATTGCAGATTAGATGCAGAAATCCAGAAGCTGCTGCCAAACCCTCAATACAGATCCGGGCAGAGAAACGCTAAATGTTTGTGTTTTCTTTCCGCAGTTTGGCCTGCACCGTGCTGGGGGTGCTGCCGTCCTGCATCAAGCTCACCGCGCACCCTACTGTCAGAGGGTTTAAACTGGCTTTGGTAAGGTCTATTTATCCAAGTATCTCTCTGGCCTTGGGGAGCAAGGTGGCCATTCTAGCTCTGGGAGTGGGGGAGTGGTGGCTCCACTCACTCATGCTGAAGGCAAGGACTGCCCCTTTGACTCTTTGGGGGTGGGTCGGGGGCTCTCACTCTGGGGGAGGTGGGACGCGGCAGCCCCTTTCACTCTGGGGGAGGTGGGATGCGGCGGCCCCTTTCACTCTGGAGGGGGGGATGGGATGCGGCGGCCCCTCTCACTCTAGGGGGGGAAAGTATACGGAGGTTTGTCTCACTCTGAGGGGGGAAGGTACGCGTCGGCTCCTCTCACTCTGGAGGTGGGGGGACGCGGCGGCTCCTCTTACTCTGGAGGTGGGGGAGACGCAGCGGCTCCTCTCACTCTGGAGGGGGTGAAGGTACGCGGCGGCCCCTTTCACTCTGGAGGTGGAGGGGACGCGGCGGCCCCTCTCACTATGGCAGCCCCTCTAGCTTATTACATATCTTCTTTTTTTTTTTCTTTTTTATAGGTGACCTGTTCATTATCGTTTTTCTTGTTCTCTTTTCAAGTCCATGAAAAATCCATCCTCCTGGTGTCACTGTGAGTATTCGGTATTCTCTGCTGTCATTCATGTGTCAGTCTATAATACGGTAATATGGAAAGATATTTACAAATCTGTTTGTATATAACAATAGTAGAGAGTCCCACTGTCCAGCGTTCATCATCCGGGCGATTTATTATTTTTCTTTTTCTGTTTTGAACATCAAAGACCCTTTTGCAGGATCCTTTTTACCTTTCTGCCCCTGATGGTCACTCAGCGGAGGTGTTTTTGGAGTTGCATCCAGAAGTGTTGCTCGTCCCGTCTACCATCAGTGTGTAAAGTCCGGCCGTGGTGCATTTGCCGGGCCTGATTGGGCTCTGGCTTGGTATCGACACCTCTGGACCCCGTTGAGTTCACATGGGACAGAAATGCTGCGACTTTTACAACTAGTCAGCTTCAGATCTGTCCGCAGAGCAATACGGCAGCGGAGAGAGGAGGAGACCTTTCCCCTCCACACCCTGCAGATAATTGACTTGCGGTGCGGATTTCTGCATCTTTTGCAGGTCAATTTCTGATGGGAAACATCACAATTTGTTGTGGATTTTTCCCATTGAACTCAATAGAAGATATCCACAGACCAACACGAATGCTGTATAGTCACTGGGGTCCTGGGTTCAAATCCCACCAAGGACACCATCTGCAAGGAGTTTGTATGTTCTCCCCGTGTTTGCGTGGGTTTCCTCCGTGTTCTCCGGTTTCCTCCCACACTCCAAAGACATACAGATAGGGACTCTAGATTGTGAGCCCCAATGGGGACAGTGTTGCCATTGTATGTAAAGCGCTGTGGAATTAATAGCGCTATGTAAATGAAGAAATATTATTATTAGTTTATGTGCACAAGAGGGTCAAAAATAAGATTTCTAGCGGAAGCTCCTTCAGGAAACACTCACTCCTTTAGGGAGTTTTTAGAAAAAAATATATATATATATTTGGTCCTTATATATTGTAGGGTCCCGAACGATCCTTTGTATTCTAGTCCACTGTCAATGACAATATAACCGCTGCTGCCAATCACAGGTTGCAGCACAGACACTTTGCTGAATGGCGGGGAGCAAACAAGCATTAAGTGAGCGCCACAGTAAATAGACCCCGTTTTTCTTAATATTCAGCTTTTTGCAAAACCTGTACCATATCCCGCATGATTGGCTGCAGAATCTGTTTCCGAAGATCCAGCAATAACAGAAGTGTCAGTCAGAGGTGGCCGCACACAAGTCCGGCATCCACAGATCCGAGCCTTCGTTCTTCGGGGTGGGGTGTGAGGCTGCTCGGCTTTTCATGGGGAAACCTGCTGTGCAAATATTTTTCCACTTTTTCCCCCAGAGGTTTGTTATTGAAATGCGTGTGGTGAGGATGTGCGAGGAGCGGCCGGGGAGGGTCTTCTTGCAGACCACTGCTGGGTCTCATTGACTTGTTATCATTGAGATGTGAAGGGCCTAATCTCTGCTAATCCTCCCGTAATTGTCCGGGTCGCCCTGTGTACACAACACTTCACAGGCCATAGATGACCACAAAGGAGGAGGCAGAGGACACGGAGGAAGTGATACCTGGCTTTGTTGTGTTGAGGAAATTGACCTGAGGTTTCTTAGTAACCCTTAAGATTTGTGGGACTACAAGTAACAGCATAATGCAGAGCAAATTTAAATGGGTGTCTGAGCCGAGCACAGTCATCCTTGTTATCAGACTCTATTCACCTGCATATGCAGGTCCGGCTGCAATCAGAGGGATGTAATGAAGACACTTTTAGGCTATGTACCCACGGGACAATGTACCCGCAGATTTTGCCGTGGAAAACCTGCGGATTTATCTGGCTTTTCCATATATCCGGAGGTTTGCGCAAGTACAGACACTCCAAGTTATCCTATGGGATTTGGGGAGTGCTGTATCAATGCTGCGGTATGTGCGGCTGCGGAAAATGCTGCGGATGTCCCGCAGCCACACGTAACTGCATGTCCATTATTCATGCGGAAATATCTGCGGAATTCCCGCCTTTCCACTATGGAGATAGAGGCTGGGACGTCCGCAGGTATTTCCGCCCTTGTCCCGCTTCAAAAAAATATTAAAAAATAAAATATTATTATAATAAATAATAAATATATATATATATATAATATATATATATTATAATATTTTCAATGTATATATATTTTTAATATATACTTATATATTAAAAATATATATATACATACATTAAATATATATATGCGTACATACATTAAAAAAACATTAAAAAATATATATATTTTTTAATGTATGTACGCATATATATATTTTTAATGTATGTATATATATATTTATAATATACGTATATATTAAAAATATAGTGTGTGTGTGTATGTATATATATATATATATATATATATATATATATATATATATATATATATATATATACATACATACATACATACATACATACATACATACATACATACATACATATATATATATATATATATATATATATATATATATATATATATATATATATATATATATATATATATATATATATATATATATATATATATATATATATATATATATATATATATATGTATATATTAAAAAAATAAAATATATATATATATTTATTATATTATTGACCCCAAAGCATTATCTTGTGAGGGACCTCGTATGTAGCTGAAAGGATCTTAAAACAATTGATGGACACTACCTATATAAATATAAATTCTCCAGCAACAATAGTAATATCCAATAGTGTCTAATGATGTACCAATTTGTGTCCCTTAGTATCCAAATAGATGTGTCCAAAAATAAAGGTATTGTTTCAAAAGACAAAAAGTGATAGAATCTCAGATCACAACGTGATGTCCCAAATAGGACAAAAAAAAACCCCAGAGAGCAGTTCCATGGAGCCAGTGAGCTGGAGAGATGCCTCGTGTTTCGCTGTCAAAGCACTTTCTCAGGGGCCTGCCTGTCAGTACAGGTGCATTCACACATTTGTGTTTCGCCTTCCTTACTTGGACAGCTTTGCGTGGACTGGCCGTAGGTCCATGATCCAAACTTGATAGCTTCATGTATACGTATGATGCTGCCAAGATTGGGTTAGGGACCTGATTCCGGTCTGTGCATAGTACGGACCACAAAAGACAAATGTGTTAATCCAGGTCCAGACAAGTGATAAATCAGTCCATGTGCCTAGTGATTTATGTTTTCATTTTAGGGATCAGTGGTGTCGGGACGTCCTTTCCCAGTTAACTGCTATCACTTCTCTAGATGTGGGTCCATCCCTCAGACAACAGGTCGCCTGTAGACCCTAATAAACCTGAGCTGACATTTAAGGTGTTTTCCTTGTATGTGCATTTATAGATGTATAGTTCATAGTGGCTGGTCCACAGTGATACTGGTTAATCCCAGTATGACCAGTAACGGGATGCTTTATTCTCTAGGCCGGCCTGTTTACTCCTCGGCGAGCTTCCTCTGATGGTGACCTGGTTTCTACTAACGTCAACATTCAGGTAAGTTTTTGTTTCTGTAGTGACCCCCTCCCCCCCCCATCTCTTGAGGTCTGACGCTGTCTCCGTGCCCCCCGCACAGCATGCTGCCGCTGCTACAGAAGGATGGGCTGCTGATGGCCTACGTGATCACTACCCTCATCTTCCTCTTGGTCAGCGTGGCCGGCTCGTCGTTTCACCAGAAGTCGTCTGAAGATTCGCTCCGGTTGAGGCCGTTCTGCTCTTCTGTAAGAAGACGAATCTCCTGGTTTAGGCTTCACGACAAGATGGTGAAACGTCTGGTACGTAATCCTGGCCGAGTCCTCCTCGATAACCGTTCAACCACATAATTGCTGCAATGTGTGTGTACACAGCTCCCATGCAGTCCTACGTGTCTCCTTGGCTGCAAACAGACCCTATGCGTGGTGTGACCATGCAGTCTTGTGTTACTCCACTCCCTCTGCCTCTTCTTGGTCAACTACAGACAGTATAAGAAGTGTAACGAATGACTTCGGAATGTGACTACAAACTTGTAGTCTGTAGCCATGGCGACACATAGTTCTGCAGAAGAGCTGTGTACACAAAATGATCGGTTAAAACATAACCCCATGTACTAAGGACCTGGTTATCACTGAGCTGGTGACCCCGGGCTGCACTGCGGACCCCCCTCATATGCTGACTGATTGACCTTTGATGGTCTGCATTGATTATTCCAACACTTATCGCCCGGTGGATCATCGGATATCATTTGCCATCGACTCTACAATTTCCGTGTATTTTAGAACCTGGCGGCGTGTAAGATCCAGTGATCCTACAAGACACGACGCTGCAGTAAATCATCTTGGCCCCTGAGATGCTTCTTGGATGATGTGTGAAATGCTTGGAGGTCACTGGAGAACGGCACATGAGAGGCTAAATCTGCCTCCCCAGTGCTATATATTTACATCAAAACTATGTGTGAGGTGGAAGCGCCTCGGGGTTAACCCCTTCACTGCGGACACTGACTAATTTGTCATCTATTTAGCAACACATTACAGCCCTAAACCTAACAAGACGTCCTCTGTCCTTGCAGTTCTTCTCATCCGTGCTGACGATGGCCGTGTTGACCGTCGCCACTTCTTCCTTGGCTCCGCCGCCGGCGCTCCCCGACCTCTTCCCGGTCCTGATATCATTTGTGTCCTGCAGTCACTTCCTCCTATTCTTCTTCTACTTCAGTATTATTCACATTTGGGATAGTGTGGATGCAAAAAATAAGAAAAAAGGGTCTTAGGGTGGTTTTTTTTTGTGTTTTTGTTTTTTTTTTTTTTTTTACAAAAAAGTGATTTATATTCTAAAATAAATTTTTCTCTCTTTGCAAGGACCCAGAATTTTTGTACATTTTATTTTCTTTAAATGAAGTATGTGCCTCGATGACTCCTGAAGTAGAATATATTTTTCTTTATTTAAAAAGAACCAAGACTTTTTTTTTTTTTTTTTTTTTAAATAAGGATTAATAATTACTTTTTTATTACTTTTTTTTATTATTTTTGCTTTATCAAATATATTTTTTTTCCTTAAATATACACAATAGGGGCCAAAAAAACCTTTATTTTTATTTTTTCTTTAATACGATATGTCTGATAAATTATCAAGGAATATATCTGTTTTATGTTAACAATTACAAGAGTGTAAATATAAAAAAAAGTTGTTTTTGGATCTTTGTAAAATTGTATATTTTTTTACTTCTTAAAAAAAATAAACAATACCTATAACAGCCAAAGGAGTGTTTTTTGTTTGCTTTTTTTTTCCACAATATGGTTGGCAAATGAATTCTTGAAATACCTTTTTTTTTTTTTTTTTCTTTTTATCCAATAGATGGTTGAAAAACAAAATGTAAAAAAAAATAAAAAATGGTACGGTATGTGTCTGTACATATATACTGTGAGTACACCCTTCACATATTTGAAAATTTTTATTATAATATATATATATATCTTTTCATGGGAAAACACTGAAGATCTGACCCTGTGATACAATGTACAGTGTCAGTGTGCAGCTTGTGTAAATAACTCAACACACAGCCATTAATGTCTAAACCGCTGGGAACAAAAGTGAGTACACCCCGGAGTGAAAATGGTCAAATAGTGCCCAATTAGCCATTTTCCTTCACCTGTGTCATGTGACTTATTAGTGTTACAAGGTTTCCGGTGTGAGTGGGGGGGCATGTGTTACATTTGGTGTTATCTCTAACACACTCTCTCATACTGGTCACTGGAAGCTCAACATGGCTCCTCATGACAAAGAATTCTCTGAGGATCTGAAAAAGAGAATTATTGCTCTTTATAAAGATAGCCGAAGCTATAAGGAGATTGTCACCACCCTGATTCTGAGCTGCAGCACGGTGGCCAAGAGCATACAGCGGCTTAACAAGACAGGATTCACTCAGAACAGGCCTCACTATGGTCAGCCGAAGTAGCTGAGTACACGAGCTAAGCGTCATACCCAGAGGTCGTCTCTTGAGAATAGTCATATGAGTGCTGCCAACATTGCTGCAGAAGTTACAGGGGTGCAGGGTCCGCCTGTCAGTGCTCAGACCATACACCGCACCCTACAGATGTTACAGGGGTGGGGGGAGGTCCGCCTGTCAGTGCTCAGACCATACGCCGCATACTGCAGAGGTTACAGGGGTGGGGGGGTCCACAAGTCATTGCTCAGACTATACTCCGCACTCTGCATCACATTGCTCTGCATGGCTTTTTTCCTTGACTGAAGCCTCTTCTAAAGATGATGCACAAGACAGCCACAAACAGTTTGCTGAAGACGAGCAGACTAAGGATATGGATATACTGGAACCGTCCTGCGGTCTGATGAGACCAATATAAACTTATTTGGCTCAGATGGTGTCAAGTGTGTGTGGTGGTAACCAGGTGAGGAGTACAAAAAGTGTGTCCTGCCTACAGTTAGGCATGGTGGTAGAGGGTCATGGTTTGGGGCTGCATGAGTGCTGCCGGCTGTGGAGGCTACAGATCATTGAGGAAACTATGAATGACAACATGTTCTGTGACATACTGAAGCAGAGGAGGTTCCCCTCCCTTCATACTCCAACATGATGATAACCACGAACACCTCCAAGATCACCACTGCCTCACTAAACTAAACGGAAGGTAAAGGTGCTGGATCGGCCAAGCGTCTACAGACCTAAACCCTAGGGAGCATCTGTGGGGCCTCCTCAAACAGAAGGTGGAGGAGCGCAAGGTCTGTAACACCCACCAGCTCAATGATATCGTCATGGGAGGAAGAAGAGGATCCAGTAGCTCCTGTGAAGCTCTAGTGAACTCCAGGCCCAAGAGAGTTAAGACTGTGCTGGAAAATAATGTGGCCACACAAAATATTTACACTTTGGGCCCAATTTGGCCATTTTCACTTAGGGGGTGTACTCACTTTTGTTGCCAGCAGTTTAGAAATTAATGGCTGTGTGTTGTTATTTAGAGGGCACCAAATTTACACAGTTATACAAGTTGCACACTGACACTGTACATTGTATCACAGGGTCAGATCTGCAGTGTTGTCCCAGGAAAAGATATAATCTTTACAAAAATGTGAAGGGTGTACTCACTTATGTGATATACTGTATGTGTGTGTATATGTATATAATTTCGGTAAATCCTACCAACTTTTTGCTGCTAATTTGTGGCAAAATTGAGGATTTAGCAGAATTGTCGCAGCTTTCATCCCCTCGTGCCAAAAGGCAAATCTGCAACTTTTCTGCAAAAAATGTAGGATCAGATCTGCCGGAAAATCCGCTCTGCAAATTATAGTCAAGGTGCGCAGGTAGCCTAATGGTTCCCTAGCGCGGTAATTCTGAAGTTAGGTTAAATATACAGTGAATCGATTGCAAAAGTATTCAATCTGCTGCCAAAGCCTCTCCTTTTTTGGAATAAAAAACAAAATCCCACTTTTTTTCTGCGCCGTATTTCCGTTCCGATGCACTACTTCTTATTTCCCCCCCCCACCCCCCCGGTATGTATAATTTTTTTTTTATACTAAAACATTGCAATTAGTAAAAAAAAAACAAAAAAAAAAAACAAAAAGAAAACCAATACAATAATGATATAAAATAAATTATAAAAAAATATATAAAAATATATACTTGTATTTAGAAGCCTCCTGACAGGTGGCTTTGTATATGTGATGGGGAACTTAGATTTAGTCCAGTTGGATACTGTTGTATATGATAGCTGTATATGGTGCTTTAAAAGCAAAACTAAATAATGCAAAATTAAAAATTTTGGTAAGAAAATCTGAAAAGTATTGATTACATAAAATGTGCTGCAAAATATGTCCTATGAATTCACACTGCCAAGGGAGTAATTTAAAGTTCATGGGCTCCAATTATTGCAAGTCTTGAATAGCATTGGTCTTTTTATATAGGCCAGATGAACCTTTTGGAGCCCCCCCCCCCTCCCCTCCAGGGTCCTGGTGCGACTGCAACCCATGCACCTATTCTAGATCTATCTAAACCCGATATTGCTCCCTGCACTGTGATGCCTCAATCCCGCCACCTTGCCCAGTTTCCAAACCGCGCCTTGCCCTGTCTCTCGGCGCCTCACTCTGTTCCCGGACCTTGGCACCTTGCTCTGCTTCCGCATCCCGTTACCTTGCGCTGTTCCCGAATCCTGGCGCCTCACTCAACTCCCTGATCCCGTTTCCTCGCTCTGTTCCCATATCCTGGTGCATCGCTCTGTTCACGGATACCGTTACCTCACTCTGTTCCCATATCCTGAGGCATCGCTCTGCTTCCGGATCCCATTACCTCGCTCTGTTCCCGAATCCTGGAGCCTTGCTCTGTTCCCGGATCCTGGCGCCTCACTCTGCTCCCTGATCCCGTTTCCTCGCTCTGTTCCCATATCCTGGTGCATCGCTCTGTTCACGGATACCGTTACCTCACTCTGTTCCCATATCCTGAGGCATCGCTCTGCTTCCGGATCCCATTACCTCGCTCTGTTCCCGAATCCTGGAGCCTTGCTCTGTTCCCGGATCCTGGCGCCTCACTCTGCTCCCTGATCCCGTTTCCTCGCTCTTTTCCCATATCTTGAGGCATCGCTCTGCTCCCGCATCCAGTTACCTCGCTCTGTTCCCGGATCCTGGGGCCTTGCTCTGTTCCCGGATCACAGCACCTCGCCTGGATTTCACCGCTTTGCCCCCTTCTTGAATCCCGGCACATCACCCTGATCTCTGTGCCTGCCCTGTTCCCAAATCAAGCGGTCTCACCCAGTTCCCAGACCCTGCTACTTCACCTTGTTCCTGGGTCCCACCACCGTACCCAGATCCTGGCTCTTCGACCCGTTTTTGGATCCAGGTGCCTTGCCCAATTCCCAGATCCTGGCTCCTCGCCCCGTTCCTGGATCCTGGCGCCTCGCCCTGTTCCTGGATCCCAGCACCTCAACTTGTTTCCAGATCCGAGCTCCTAACCCCATTCACGGATTCCACCACCTTGCCCAATTCCCAGATCCCAGCACCTCACCCTGTTCCCGGATCTTGGTTCCTAACCCCATTCCTCGATTCCACTACCTTGCCCAATTCCCAGATCCCAGCTCCTCGCCCCGTCCCAGTTCCCAGCTCCTCGCCCCGGTCCCAGTTCCCGGCTCCTCGCCCGATTCCCTGATCCTGGCGCCTCACTCTGTTTCTTGATCCCACCGTTGTTCCTGGCTCCGTCCGGCAGAATGAGCTGCTGATGATATTGAGAATCCTAATGTAGTGTGACCGGCCCCACATTGGATTGGATATTGATCACGGACACCGGCGTCACATGGGAGAGATCTCGCTGCGGGTTTATTGCTGAAATACATTTGGTAAACGTCATCGTTCATCTTCTTCATCTGTTAGCGGCTCGTTACGTCTTATTAGAGGGCAGTTTTCTGTGCGTTTATCACGGCTGCAGATCACACGGTGTCATGTATCACTGAAATAATCATAAACTAGAAATACATTTTTTGTCTTTATTTTTTTCTTGTGCTTTACCATCTACACAATAACATATAATGTCCAGTACACACACAGCAATGTAGCTTAGTGTAGTGTGATAGAAGTCCAATGGCATCACTAAACCTTGCAGACAGGGTGCCGCAGATTAGGGGAGCGTGCACTTTATATTTTGTGGGTCTTGATCTACTCCAGAACTTTCAGGTTTTGGGGATATCTATGGGCAACATTGAGTTTCATCTCCTCCAAAGATTTTCTATTGGGTTTAGGTCTGGAGACTAGGCCACTCCAGAACCTTGAAATGCTTCTTACAGATCCACCCCATAGTTGCCCTGGCTGTGTGCTTCTGGTCATTGTCATGATGGAAGACCCAGCCAAGTCCCATTTTCAGTGCTTTTACTGAGGTAAGGAGGTTGTTGGCCAAAATCTTGCGATACATGACCGCATCCATCCTCCCTTCAATACGGTGCAGTTGTTCTGTCCCTTTGTAGAAAAACGCCCCCAAAGTATGAAGTTTCCACCCCCATGATTCATGGTTGGGACGTTATTTGGGTTGTTCTCATCCTTCTTCCTCCAAACAAGGCAAGTGGAGTTGATACTAAAAAGTTGTATTTTAGTCTCATCTGACCACATGACTTTCTCCAATGCCTCCTCTGGATATTCCAAATGGTTATTGTTTTTTTTTTTTTTTTTTTTTTTTTTTTTAATCCAATCAATTTTTATTGTAGGAAGTTACATTACAAAGAAAGGAGAAATTCAGGTATCATTGGCAATAATACACAAAGAAAACAACGCTGTAACATGTGGTAGTGTCACCTTTGATTATGATTCACATTTCCTGTCACACCACCACCAATCATGTCTGATGCAAGTTGCAACTTTTTTAGGTTAATCAATACCCAATACGTATAGAATCAACCTACCAATTTACTCTTTAATCCTCAAAATGAGGAATTCAAACAACCAGAACCAGAGAGTAAGAAAGGAAGATAAGAAAAGGGAGGGGAGAGAGAGGTGGGGGAGAGGGGGAGAACCATGGATGGTTGCAAGGAGGCAACCAGGGAGGGGGAGGGGGGAGGGAGGGAATTGGATGGCGTTTTGGGGTAGCCCGAGCAGTAACAACAACAGAGATTTAAACACCTTGAATATTGACATGTGGTATGGGTGAACTCCCTGCGTAACACACACTTTGAGCCTATTTGACCCGTTTTTAATTATCAACAGTTTGCCCTGGAAACAGATGCCTGACAGGGGATGCATATACAGAGTTTAACCACGTGTCCCAAATCTGAAGTATTTTGTTTTTGGCGCGGATGGAGTGAGCCAGACAGAACTCGTATTGGCATTGGAGATTAATTCGGTTATATAGTTCAACTAATGTAGGCGTCTTTGGGGATTTCCAGTGCAAACTTATGCAATATCTGGCAGCTACTAGAATGTGAACTAATAAACCCCTGGATTCCCAAGAGAACTCCTCTATACCCACGTTTAGCACTGCCAGAGCCGGATTCGGATTAATAGGATTGCCTGTCAGCTCACCCATCAGGCCAAACACCTCCAACCAGAACGAGAAAACCTTGGGACAAGCCCACCAGCAGTGACCAAGAGTGCCCCTTTGGAGGCAGCCCTTCCAACAATGTGGCGAATAATTTGGGAGGAACTGTGCTAAGTTGGCTGGGGACCGATACCATCGCAGGTGTACTTTTTTCAGTTGCTCCAGATGATTTATACACTTGGAATATTTTTGTATATTTGCTGATGCCGAGTGCCAGTTTGAAGGTGAGGTAGAGACACTCAACTCCACGTCCCATTTATTCATATAAGGAGATTTTTGCTCTTCGGGGGGGTTATTGAGCCATTTGTATGTCGAGGAGATACCTTTGGATTTAATTATCTTTTTAAATACCAAAGCTTTTGTTGTAGGTAACAGAGGATTCGACTTTGAAGGAAATTTAGAGGCCAGAAAATGACTAATTTGGATGTGTTGATAGAAACAGCCCTTTAAAGAGGGGTGTTCCCGTACTATTTCATTAAAGGGGTTAACACCCAAATCAGAGTATAGATCCGCCAGCACTGTAATGCCCGATCCCTCCCACCTGGCCAGATTCAAAAAGGGGATTTGAGATTCCAACGACTTGAGGGAAATCTCTGAAAGAGGAATCTGAATCTTATGAATCAAGTCATTTCGCCAGACCTCCAGGGAGGCTGACATGGTGGGAACACACGGGGAGAACCGTGAACGGCTCAAATATTCTGCTTCCATCATTCTTCTGACCGAGCCCTGGCGGGACAGGAAATTTTCAATCTGAGCCCATCTATGTGAATTACCTGGACGCCACCATTCCTTTAGTGATTCAATTAGTAAGGCTTTATAATATGCCGTTATGTTTGGGGTGCCCAATCCCCCTAAGTCATATGGGGGGTATAACACTTTACCTGCGACCCTAGCCCTTTTATTACCCCAGACAAATTTGTTAGTCAACGATTGAAGTTTCATCAGGGTTTTGTGAGAAATTTTGATGGGAAGGCATCTGAGCACATACAATATTTTGGGTAAGAAAACCATTTTAAAGGACTGTATCCTGGCCATCCAGGACAATGATATTTTTTCATATCTTCCCAATTCCTTTTCTAAATTTTGGATCAGAGGTTCCAAATTTTCTTTAATTAACATCTGCGATGGTGTCAGCTTAATACCCAAATAAGGTATCCCCCTGTCGCACCATTTGAATTGAAAGGCCCCCTCCAGCGCACTCCTGGCCTCCGCCGGTACATTAAACGGCAGTATCAAAGACTTTGCCGCATTAAGCTTATAATACGACACTTTAGAAAAGTTTGATAATGTGTTCACCACTGCTGGAATCGACACTGCAAGGTTAGAACAGGAAATTATCACATCGTCTGCGTATAAACCAAGTTTATGTTCAAATTCCCCAACTCTTATACCAGAAATGGCTATGTTTTTTCGTATAGCTTCCGCCAGAGGTTCTACCACTAAAGCAAAAATAGCGGGAGACAATGGACACCCCTGGCGGGTGCCATTACTTATTTGAAATTTAGATGACAGAAACCCCGATGCCAACACTGACGCATTTGGGTAAGAGTAGAGGGCTAGAATGGATGACTTGATGTTCCCCAAGAACCCGAATTTTGTTAGAACTCTCTCCAGGTATCCCCAGTGCACCCTGTCAAAGGCTTTTTCAGCATCAAGAGACAGGAATGCACTGGGTTCACCCGATATCTCCACCAGTCCAATCAAGTCAAGCATCCGTCTGGTGCCATCCTTAGATTGCCTGCCTGTCACAAACCCAACTTGGTCTGGAGCCACTAAGGTCGGGATCACTTTGTGAAGTCTATCTGCCACTAGTTTGGCATAAATTTTAACATCACAATTTAGGAGTGAGATGGGCCTAAAATTACCCGGGGTGTCTGCAGGTTTCCCTGGCTTTGGTAGCGTGATAATTATCGCTTCTAAGTTGTCTGGAGAAATTGACCCTTTATTTTGCCAAAAATTGAAGGTTTTTGACATAAAGGGGGACAGAGTGGATGTAAATTGTTTGTAATATTCGTATGGCAGCCCATCGGGGCCCGGGGCAGAGTTAGACTTAGTCATTTTGATGGCACCTAGGATTTCATGTGTAGTAAAGGGAAGATTAAGTTCCTCTAATTGCTCATCTGAGACCCGGGGAAGATCCAGGGTGTCTAGGAAACCCTGTATATCCACTTGAGTCGGCTGTGACGTATTGGAATCATATTTTAGATTATACAGGGCCTCATAGTATTTCGCAAATGCTTCTGCTATTTCAATGGGATGTCTAGTGATTGTTCCGTTCGGGTCCCTCAGGAATTCTATTTTAGATTGGATCTCACGTTTTTTCGTCCTTCTTGCCAATAAGGACCCCGCTCTATCCCCCATAGCATAAAATGTCGATCTATTTTTTTTAAGATTATGTTCGTATTTTTGCAGGAGTAGGGATCTTAGTTGGAATCTATGGGTTACAATTTCTTTAGTCAAGTTAGGGGATGCTTTGGCTTTATTCAGGGATTCAAGGTGATGAATACGGGTTAATATATATTTAATATCTGCGTCTTTTTTCCGTTTTTTGGATGGAGGCTATTTTTATGAGCTGCCCTCTGACTACGGCTTTATGAGCAGCCCACAGGGTCTCGTCAGAAATTTCCCCATTATTATTAAGTTTAAAATATTCTGTTAACACTGACTCTACTTCATCATGTACCTTCTGCCTACCAAGCAAGCTGGTATTCAGTCTCCACCTAGGGGAATTTTGAACATTAAAGCTACCCTGAACAGACAAAGAGATCGGCGCATGATCTGTCCAAGTAATTAAACCAATATCAGCTGCCACACAATTACTTATAGATTTGATGTCGACCAAAAAAAAATCAATTCTACTGTATGAGCGGTGCCTGGAAGAGAAGAACGTATAGTCTCTTTCTGATGCGTGCAAATATCTCCAGATGTCATGAAAATGGAATTCATTGATGAGATGCTTAAGTTCCTTAGCATGTGGGATGCTGGTGTTGGAGCAATCCATGGAGCGTATTACAGGTATATTAAAGTCTCCACAGATGATTTCCGCCCCTGTGGCAGTATCTTTGAATGCTTGGAAAAATTTCCTAGCAAAGTTCAATTGTGATGAATTTGGGGAGTAGACCGTTGCCAAGGTATAAGGGACGCTGTTGATATAACAAGACAAAATAATATATCTTCCATCCGCTCCATAACTGACATTTATCAATTTAAAGGCCACTGAGTTCTTTATTAAAATGGCCACTCCTCCTCTTTTTTTTGAGTCATTAGCAAAAAAGGTGTGTTGGAAGCTTGAATGAAGTAGCCGTTTATTATCTGTGGAAAGAAGGTGGGTCTCCTGAATGCACGCTATATCACAGTTAGATGCCTTGACCTCTCTCCACATCATTGACCTTTTTGCTGGGGAGTTGAGCCCGTTCACATTAATAGACAATATCTTAATTCTCATATTGGAGCCGCAGGGGGGGTTGAATTCCCAGGAACGCCATCAGGGATGAGAGGGGCTAGACCAGCAAGGAATTGAGAGAAATTTCCAGAAAAAATTAAGGAACATTTGTGAGAAGAGGAACAAAAACAAAAAAATTCCAACAACACCGGTTTGCCCCGAATAGGGTGCCCGGTGTATAACCGCTCGCCATAGGCGAGGACATCAGGGGGGCTACGTGACATCCCGTGTCACAGGAGCAGGGACAGCAGGTGCCATAAGCAGGAAGGAGTCCCAGCTAAGCTACTGACCATTCAGGGTTAATCCTGTCTGGAGGGCCTCTATGATTCTCCTGCCCACCAGGGTTTGGTGGGTGGGCTATTCCCCAGTCATCCAGCAATTTGCCCAGCTGAGAAGGAGTATGACATATGTGAGTGCCTCCATCTTTGAAAATTATCATCTTCACCGGAAAACCCCACTTGTACTTGATGTCTTGATCTCTAAGGAGTTTAGAAAGGTGGGCAAATTCTCTTCTTTTATTAAGAGTTGCAGCAGAAAGATCTGGGAAGATTTTTAGTCCCATGAAAGTGTCTGGCAGGGCTGGATTTCCCCTCAGTGTGTGCAGCACAGCTTCTTTTGTTTTATAGAAATGAAGTCTAGCCAGGACATCTTTAGGCAGAGCTGGATCTATGCCTTTGGCTTTAGGGACTCTATGAATCCTGTCCACTATCAGGTCTCTGGTGTCCCATCCAGGGAGTATAAGCTGCAGAAACTTGTGGAAGTATTCCTGGAGGTCTTTATCTGCTACTGATGAGGAAATCCCTCTGATTTTTAGGTTATTTCTTCGGGATCTGTCCTCTATATCACTGATTTTAAGTTTTAGTGCCTCCACCTCCTTTTCCAAAGCTGTGTTAGCATCTATCAGATTGTTATGTGATGTTGCAAATTCAGCCATCTTAGTTTCTACATGCTCTGTGCGAACCCCTAGAGACCTGATCTCTTCCTTCAGCTCTCTTACTATTTCTCTGAGATCAGCCTGCAAGGAAGCCCTCAGCGTTTTCAGCAGAGCTTGCATTGTTTCCTCTGTCAAAGGAATGGCTGTGCAGCCTCTTAAACAGCCTGTTTCTCCCTGTGAGGAGTGGGAAGAAGCTGAGTGGGAAGCCATCTTGCTTGGTGAGCAGAGATCCCTATCCAGGGGGTAGAAGTCTGTCAGTTTGGCTGGAGTGCCAGTCTTTTTAGGTCTCCCCTTAGGCATAGCTGGGGGCTGGGGTTACTCACACCTCCTGTAGCTGGTAATCCTGTTAACTGTGAGCTGATAAGAGCCGGTTTATCCTGCTTCAGCACAGAGCTCTCCTTCAAGCAGCCGTCGCCATCAGCCTGCAGGCCACGCCCCCCAAATGGTTATTGGTGATCTTCAAATGGGTCTGGACATGTATTGGTGTGAGCAGGGGGACCTTGCGTGCCCTGCAGGATTTTAATCCATGACGGCGTAGTGTGTTACTAATAGTAATCTTTGACATTGTGGTCCCAGCTCTCTTCAGGTCATTGACCAGGTCCTCCTGTGTAGTTCTGGGCTGATTCCTGAAATTTTCAGAATCATCCTTACCCCACGAGGTGAGACTTTGCATGGAGCCCCAGACCTAGTAATATTGACAGTCATCTTGTGTTTCTTCCATTTTCTAATAATTGTGCCTACAGTTGTTGCCTCTCACCAAGCTGCTTGCCTTTTATCCTGTACCCCATCCCAGTCTTGTGCAGGTTTACAATTTTGTCTCTGGTTTCCTTAGACAGCTCTTTGGTCTTGGCCATGGTGGAGAGGTTGGAGTGTGATTGATTGTGTGGACAGGGGTCTTTTATACAGGTAACGGGTTTAAATAAGTGCAATTAATACAGGTAATGAGTGCAGAGTAAGAGAAAAATAACAGGTCTGTGAGAGCGAGAATTCTTGCTGGTTGGTCGGTGATAAAATACTTATATCATGCAATAAAATGTAAATTAATTATTTAAAAATCATACAATGTGATTTCCTGTCTTTTTTTTCATTCTGTCTGTCACAACTGAAGTTACCTACGATAAATACTACAGACCATCTCCTTTCTGTGTAGTTGGGAAACCTTGCAAAATCGGCACAGAATCAAATACTTATTCTCCCCACTGTATGTAGTCACAGCGTGAGGCCTCAGCTTCATGTGTCGGCTCTGTCCACTGTCCTGACATCTGTTTTTGTCAAGAATTTTATTTTCCCATGAAATACCAAGTTTGGAGCCTCTTTTCTTAAAATGTTTGCTGCAATGTTCCTCTGCTATTCCTCCTGGTAAATGATGAGTCAGTTGACAATTGGATGTTATTACGGTAATTGGATGTTACTAGCTGTGAGTGTGTTGGCAGTGTCGGTGTGTATAGACGCACCATTTTGATAAAGGGAGGTAAAACCTAGTTATCAATTTATTCATCCATTTCCAGGAGGAATAACAGAAGAGTGCAAGCTCTAATGAAGGAAGCTGCAGAATTCTTATTTCCAGAAGTAATGATTGGTTTTCCTTAATGATTGTGATTAAAGACAAGTTGTTTTTTTTTTTCTATAAGAAGAATTATGTACTTTCGTCCCTCTGTTATTCCTACTGGCAATGTATAAATATATAACTGAGGGTTATGATTACTTTTTGTCAGAAGGGTATGTCCCTATATTGTCTGACCAGCCCAGGCCTTGTCAGTGTTTTTATTTGCACTCTTTTGCAGATCTATTGTTTTTCTCTCTGGAGGAGTCATCCATACGTTGCAGGGTCAGAGCCTGGATTTCCATGAGAACTGTGTAATTCCTCATCTCCCCTGCGGAGGTGCTGTAGGGAAATCGAGCACTTGCCGTCAGGTTCTCCCGCAGATGGCAGCTGGTTTCTGGAGGTCGCCCGCTATTTTCTGCATCACTTTTTTTTTTTTGCATTCCACATGTTGAGCTCCTGGGGCCGGGTCACCTTCATTTCTACTTGTATCCGGCGTCTCTTGTCAATGTTATAAATGTGCACCGTCATTTATCACGTCCCGTATGGCGCCTCTGCATTGTACAGCTGAAATCTCCAAGGCCGGCGTGGTAATAACCGGCGTGTGGACGAGGCCGGTGCTGATCTAATCATCTTCTGGCTGCGGCGGATCGCTACGTACTTATCAATACTGCGAGGACGGGCGCTGCGAGGACGAGCGCTGCGAGGACGGGCACAACTCACACCGCAGAGGGGAACTGGCAACAATGTAACATGGTGCAAAGAAAAATACACAAGTGCCCTAATTATAATATTTATATATATATATATATATATATATATATATTTATAATATATAATTAATATTTATTGAGTAAATGGACTTGGTACAAATTGAAAATGTCAAATTTATAGGAATTCTATGAACTTGAAAAATTTGACTAGTCAAAAATGGTCACTGCCGGGTTTTTTTTTTTTTTTTTTTGCATCATAGAAGCCGCGAATGACCTCGGACACGGCCAGGAAGACATAATGTTTGCAGCTATCACATCACCTGGTGTAGTGCAGCCAATCACAAGCAACTATTAGAGCCTGTATAAAAGCAGAGGCTGGGAATGCAGCAGCTGTTCACAAATAGGGAGATAAAGCCATAAAAAAAACACTGAAGAAACTGTACAGCCAGTGTGTGACAGCGCAGCAGGGAAGGACGGATGCCATCGTGAAAATGATATCTTCTACATTTTTTGTACTCAGAAGTATCACTGTGTTATCTGTGGTGTTACATAGGACTGCAGGTGACATCTACCACATTATCTGTACTTAGCGTTATCACTATGTAATCTATAGTGTTAATGGTTTCTTTTCTTGGGGGGAGGACAAATATTTGTCTTGGGCCCCTGATGTTTTCTGGTGCTGGCATCACCCCAGTTGTATGGGAAACACAGATGTAATTCAAATTGGGATTTGCTCCCGTTTGTAAAAACACATCAGACAGTGCAGAATGGGGTGGCTCCGTCTGTCGCTATCTGGGCGCACGTGTTACAATCTTCGGGTGTTTGAAGAGTAAAAGCTTCTACCAATTTGTAGAAAACAGATAAAAGGGAACCTGTCACCAGATTTGACCCCTATAAGCTGCGGCCACCACCACTGAGCCCTTATATACAGCATTCTAACATGCTGTATATGAGCCCAGGCCGCTGTGTAGAACGTAAAAATCACTTTTATAATACTCACTGGGGGGGTCCGGTCCGATGGGTGTCGCTGCTCTCCGGTCCGATGGGTGTCGCTGCTCTCCGATCCGATGGGTGTCGCTGCTCTCCGGTCCAATGGGTGTTGCTGCTCTCCAATCTAATGGGTGTCACTGCTCTCCAATCTAATGGGTGTCACTGCTCTCCAATCTAATGGGTGTCACTGCTCTCCGATCCGATGGGCGTCGCTGCTCTCCGATCCGATGGGTGTCGCTGCTCTCCAATCCGATGGGTGTCGCTGCTCTCCGATCCGATGGGTGTCGCTGCTCTCCAATCCGATGGGTGTCGCTGCTCTCCGGTCTGATAGGTGTCACTGCTCTCCGATCTGATGGGTGTCACTGCTTTCCGATCTGATGGGTGTCACTGCTTTCCGGTCCGATGGGTGTCGCTGCTCTCCGGTCCGATGGGTGTCGCTGCTCTCCGGTCCAATGGGTGTCGCTGCTCTCCAATCTAATGGGTATCGCTGCTCTCCGATCCGATGGGTGTCGCTGCTCTCCAATCTAATGGGTGTCACTGCTCTCTGATCCGATGGGTGTCGCTGCTCTCCGGTCTGATGAGTGTTGCTCCTCTTCGGTCTGATGGGTGTCGCTGCTCTCCGGTCCGATGGGTGTCGCTGCTCTCCGGTCCGATGGGTGTCGCTGCTCTCCAGTCTGATGAGTGTCGCTGCTCTCCGGTCCGATGGGTGTCGCTGCTCTCCAGTCCGATGGGTGTCGCTGCTCTCCGGTCCGATGGGTGTCGCTCCTCTCCGGTCTGATGGGTGTCGCTGCTCTCCGGTCCGATGGGTGTCCCTGCTTTCCGGTCCGATGGGTGTCCCTGCTCTCCGGTCCGATGGGTGTCGCTCTCCTCTCCGGTCTGATGGGTGTCGCTGCTCTCCGGTCCGATGGGTGTCCCTGCTCTCCGGTCCGATGGGTGTCGCTGCTCTCCGGTCCGATGGGTGTCGCTGCTCTCCGGTCCGATGGGTGTCGCTGCTCTCCGGTCCTATGGGTGTCTCTGCTCTCCGGTCCTATGGGTGTCTCTGCTCTCCGGTCCGATGCGTGTCGCTGCTCTCCGGTCCGATGGGTGTCCCTGCTCTCCGGTCCGATGGGTGTCGCTGCTCTCCGGTCCGATGGGTGTCGCTGCTCTCCGGTCCGATGGGTGTCGCTGCTCTCCGGTCCTATGGGTGTCTCTGCTCTCCGGTCCTATGGGTGTCTCTGCTCTCCGGTCCGATGGGCGTCGCTGCTCTCCGGTCCGATGGGCGTCGCTGCTCTCCGGTCCGATGGGCGTCGCTGCTCTCCGGTCCGATGGGCGTCGCTGCTCTCCGGTCCGATGGGCGTCGCTGCTCTCCGGTCCGATGGGCGTCGCTGCTCTCCGGTCCGATGGGCGTCTCTGCTCTCCGGTCCTATGGGTGTCGCTGCTCTCCGGTCCGATGGGTGTCGCTGCTCTCCGGTCCTATGGGTGTCTCTGCTCTCCGGTCCTATGGGTGTCTCTGCTCTCCGGTCCGATGCGTGTCGCTGCTCTCCGGTCCGATGGGCGTCGCTGCTCTCCGGTCCGATGGGTGTCGCTGCTCTCCGGTCCTATGGGTGTCTCTGCTCTCCGGTCCTATGGGTGTCTCTGCTCTCCGGTCCGATGCGTGTCGCTGCTCTCCGGTCCGATGGGTGTCCCTGCTCTCCGGTCCGATGGGTGTCGTTGCTCTCCGGTCCGATGGGTGTCGCTGCTCTCCGGTCCGATGGGTGTCGCTGCTCTCCGGTCCTATGGGTGTCTCTGCTCTCCGGTCCTATGGGTGTCTCTGCTCTCCGGTCCGATGCGTGTCGCTGCTCTCCGGTCCGATGGGCGTCGCTGCTCTCCGGTCCGATGGGCGTCGCTGCTCTCCGGTTCGATGGGCGTCGCTGCTCTCCGGTCCGATGGGCGTCGCTGCTCTCCGGTCCGATGGGCGTCGCTGCTCTCCGGTCCGATGGGTTTCGCTGCTCTCCGGTCTGAACGGTGTCCAATTGGTTTTGCTGCTCTCAGGTTCGGTGTCTCCTCTATGCGGCTTCGCCGTCCCTCTTCTACTCAGCCCAGTCATCCTACATCATTCACACAGGCCGACATTGCGGTCCTGCGCAGGTGCACTTTAATCTGGCCTGCTGAGGGCAGACAAAGTATTGTAGTGCACATGTGCGGATAATCTTTGACCTTTCCTCGCACCTGCGCATTACAATACTTTGATCTGCCCTCAGCAGGGAAGACAGAAGTGCGCCTGCGCAGTAGCTAAATGCTGGCCTGTGAGGATGACGTTGACGCGTCATCCATACTGGGCTGGGAAGGAGGACTGAGATTGCAGCAGAGAGGAGGTGCCAAACCGGAGAGAGAAGGCGCTGGACCGGAGAGCAGCGACACCCATCGGACCGGAGAGCAGCGACACCCATCGGACTGGATTGCCGCCCCTTAGGTGAGTATTATAAAAGCATTTTTTATGTTATACATGGCGGCCTGGGCTCTTATATACATTATTTTGGAATGCTGTATGGGCTCAGTGGTGGTGGCCGTCGCTTATACGGGCCAATTATGGTGACAGGTTCCCGTTTATTATTATTAGAAAGCAAGAACTGTGTGTGCAACAATGACAAACCAACTTTGGAGCGTACCATAGCCCTGCACAAATGGAGCAGATTACAGCCACACAGACACGGGAATTGGTCACTGTTGTTTCAAAGAACTGCATAAATCAAACAAATATAAGAAACTTTATATTTATATTTTACTTCCTCCCCTTATGAGCCATTTCCCCATACCCTTCCCAGCTGAAATTCTTTCTTCATAAGACTGACTGCCAGGTCAATGAAGGATCAGATTACAGCTGCCTATTAATGTCTATGGAGAGGGGACCATCTGTTTTCTACTTATTCTCAACACAAGCACAGTACTAGTAGCTCAGTACTGCCGCATAATGTCCTCCATGGTGCGGTTTTCTCATGTTTTCTCTCCCTCCCCCACCACCCAAAGTGGGTTCACAGCCACACTTCTCAGTACTGCTGAATATTGTCCTCCATGCTGCTGTTTTCTAGTGTTTTATCTCACCCCAGTGTTGACTTCACATCTACACTGCTCAGTACTGCTCTATAGTACCCTCCACAGTGCTGCTTTCTCGTATTTTACCCCCCCCCCAAAGTGTTGGCTTCACAGCTACACTGCTCAGTGCTGCTGTATAATGTTCTCCATGCTGCTGATTTCTAGTAAGTGTTTTATCTTACTCCAGTGTTGGATTCACAGTTAGATAGCTGAGTACTGCTGTATAGTGTCATCTATAGGGCTTCTTTATAGTGTTTTATCTCCCCCAGTGTTGGCCTCACAGCTACACTGCTCAGTGCTGCTGTATAATGTTCTCCATGCTGCTGATTTTTAGTAAGTGTTTTATCTCACTCCAGTGTTGGATTAACAGCTAGATAGTTGAGTATTGCTGTATAGTGTCATCCACAGTGCTGCTTTGTAGTGTTTTATCTCCCCCAGTGTTGGCTTCACAGCTACACTGATCAGTACTGCGGTATAATGTCCTCCATGCTGCTGTTTCCTACTCAATGTTTTATCTCACCCCAGTGTTGGATTCACAGCTAGACAGCTTAGTACTAAGGTTTAATGTCCTCCGTACTATGGTTTACTAGTAAGTGTTTTATCTTACCCCAGTGTTGCCTTCATAGCTACACTTCTTAGTATTGTTGTATAGTGTCCTCCATGGTGCTGTTTTCTAGTAAGTGTTTTATCTCACCCCAGTGTTGCCTTCATAGCTACACTTCCCAGTACTGTTGTATAGTGTCCTCCATGATGCTGTTTTCTAGTAAGTGCTTTATCTCACCCCAGTGTTGGCTTCACAGCTGCACTGTTCACTACTGCACTATAGTGTCCTCCATAGTGCTTCTTTCTAGTGTTTTATTACCCCCCCACACCCTAAAGTGTTGGCTTCACAGCCACACTTCTCAGTACTGCTGTATGGTGCCCTCCATGCTGCTGCTTCTGCCCGTGTGCTACATAGAGACATTACACCAGTTCTCCTTCATGTCTGTGTGTGCTGTGTATGAGAGACATCATGGCAGTTAGTCTCCACTAGCTCAGCGACAACTGCTGCCAGAGACAGAGTCCGCAGTGGAGAAACTGGTGAAACATGCTGGATACAAATCATATAATGGCCAGATATAGAGTATTCCTCACAGGACGGCTGTCAATGTGACGTGAGTGACAGGTGCACTGTTTGGGGGCACCATACATCACTTATATGATTATTGGGAAGAAGAGCAGCCTGAATAGTTCTTACTCTTAAAAATACACAGGGGGGTCTTTGCTGAATGTGGTAAGGGGTCTTATTAACTCCAGATAGGACGTGTTATAATTTCCCGCATCATCCGGAGCCTGGAAAGGTCTCACTGGCTCCAGGAGACGTCTTATCCCGGGCCTTTGGGTGGGCGTTCTCACTAAAGTCAACTGTTGTTCCTGCTTCTTGTAGCCCCTGTGTACAGACACCTCCGGACCCCCAACAACCAATGTATTGTTACCAGAAGGAGCAGAAAGACAATTGTTTAATCTGCCGCAATAATGAGGGTCTTGTAGCTGAATGTACATAAACACCCCGAGCGTGGGATGTGTGATCTCAGAGTCAGGCCTTTCCGAGACACCAGGACCCAGAAAGAAATGTCTGTTCTACAGACCCTCAGCACTTTCGTCCCGGGCTCCCTCTGGCCGGCTTTCATCTACAATGGGGGCCATTATTCCACGGGGGGACGCGTGGGAGCTTGTGTACCATGCAGCAGATATTACAGTTGGGCATGATTCACTGGTGCGGGGGGGATCTGCAAAATAATACACTTTACTGTAAATGATACAAAGTAACATAAGAATGGGGTAGGGGGGGAAGATGGATGGGGGGGGTGGGGGAGATGGATGGGGGGGATGATCCAACATCAGATTCTGGAATACTGGGAGCCTAAAGACAATGATGTAAAATGCTGAGCTGGCATAGTATCCATACTAATTGTGAAGATTTACTAGACAGTGCATGAAGAATACAATGGTGTCAGTCACGCGTTTTGAGTCATTATTTGATTTTTCTTTCCTTCCAACAACAAATGGAAAATTCCTTATTTCTATGGGACGAGTCATCCTGTCACTTCATATACAGTCAAAACCAGATGGTTCCATGCACTAAAAATACACATCTGCAGGTTTTTCTCTCTGCTGTCTATAAAGACACATCTGCAGGTTTTCCCCTCCGTTCTCTATAAACACACATTTGCAGGTTTTCCCCTCCACTCTGTATACAGACACATCTGCTTGTTTTTTCCCTCCGCTCTCTATAAAGATACATGTGCATGTTTTCACTCCGCTCTCTATAAAGACACATCTGCAGGTTTTTCCCTCTGCTCTCTATAAAGATATATCTGCAGGTTTTCCCTCCGCTCTCTATGAAGACATCTGCAGGTTTTCCATCCGCTCTCTATAAATATACATCTGCAAGTTTTTCCATCTGCTCTCTATACAGACACATGTGCAGGTTTTCCATCCGCTCTCTATAAATATACATCTGCAAGTTTTTCCATCTGCTCTCTATACAGACACATCTGCAGGTTTTCCATCCGCTCTCTATAAATATACATCTGCAGGTTTTTCCCTCCGCTCTCTATACAGACACATGTGCAGGTTTTTCCCCTCCTCTCTCTATACAGACACATCTGCAGATTTTTCCCTCCGCTCTCTAAACAGACACATCTGCAGCTTTTTCCCTCCGCTCTCTATAAAGACACATCCGCAGGTTTTTCCCTCCTCTCTCTATACAGACACATCTGCAGGTTTTTCTCACTATCTGACATGAAATCAGAATAAACCTTTTCCGTTTTAGGTCAATTAGGAACCAAAATTATTTATAGTTGTCAAATGCCAGAATAATGAGCGAGAGAGAGAATGTTTTAAGGCATTTTTATTACTTTCTGCAAAATCAATAGTTTCCATACACTAAAGGCTGCTTTACATGGTACAATCGATTGTGCAATTTCACAATCAATCGTACCTGCCCCCGTCCTTTTTGCGTCACGGGCAAATCGTTGCCCGTGTTGCACAAAGTCGGTAACCCCCGCCACACATACTTACCTCTCATGCGACCACGCTGTGGGTGGCGAACGTCCACTTCCTGGAGTGGGAGGGACGTTCGGCGTCACAGCGACGTCACACGGCCGCCGGCCAATGGAAGCGGAGGGGCGGAGATGAGCGGGACGTAAACATCCCGCCCACCTCCTTCCTTCCACATAGAGCCGGCGGCGGCCGCGTGACGCAGGTGAGCTGCTGTTCATCGTTCCCGGGGTGTCACACAGAGCGGCGTGTGCTACCCGGGAAACGATGAACAACTAAATTAAACGATATTATGGAACCTAGCGACCAGTACACGACTCACGATTTGTGAGCGATACTGCGTCGCTAGGAGGTGTCACACAAACCAGTATCGCCAGCGATGCCGGATGTGCGTCACAAAAACCGTGACCCCGACGATCTATCGCACGATAGATTGTCTGGTGTAAAGCAGCCTTAAGAGTACTGTGCCTTTAAATATTATGGGACAGCCCATATGATGATGTCATATCTTTGGAAGCTTCTGATAGTTTTTTTGGCAACATCTGATTTAATCAGAGACACACCTGTGGATGTATTTTAATGCACACCTGAAACACACGGCTTCCTTGTGTAGCATCATGGGAAAGTCAAAAGAAATCAGCCAAGATCTCAGGAAGAGAATTGTGAATTCCGGTTCTTGTTGGGTGCAATATCCAGATACCTGAAGGTGCCTCGTTTATCTGTACAAACAATTATACACAAGTACAAACAAGTTGGGAATGTCCAGCCATCATACCGCTCAGGAAGGGGACGGGTTCTGTATAAGAGAGATGAACGGGCTTTGGTCAGACATGTGCATATCAACCCAAGAACAAAAGCAAAATTTAACTTGTGAAGATGCTGGTGGAAGCTGGTAAGATTGTGTCATTATCCACAGTGAAACGAGCACTGTATGAACATGGGCTGAAAGGAAACTCTGCCAGGAAGAAGCCATTACTCCAAAAGAAACAGAAAAAAGACAGATTATTGTTTGCAAATACACACAGGAACAAACACCTTAATTTTCGGAGACCTGTCCTGTGGTGTGACGAGACTAAGCTTGAACTGTTTGGCCATAATGACCATCGTTACGTTTGGAGGAAAAAGAGAGAAGCTTTGAAGCCTATGAACACCATCCCAACTGTGACACACGGGGCGGCAGCATCATGTTATGGGGTTGTTATTTATTTATTTATTTTTTCTGCAGGAGGGAATGGTGAACTTCACAAAATAGATGGCATCATGAGGAATGAAGATTATGTGGCAATACTGAAGAACATCTCAAGACATCAGCCAGGAGCTTATAGCTTGGGCGGAAATGGGTCTTCCAAATGGACAATCACCCCCGAAGCTACTGCCAAACTGGTTACAAAGTGGCTTAAGGATAACAAAGTCAATCTTTTGGAGTGGCCATCACAAAGCCCTGATCTCAATCCTATTGAAAATTTATGGGCAAAGCTAAAAAGGCCGGAGCGAGCGGCAACCTACAAACATGGCTCAGTTATCCCAGATCTGGAGGATCAGGATATCTACAGTATATCTTTATCTATTCTAATTGATTTCTATCATCAGCTGTATTTTTATATATTTTTTTGTCTTTATATGTGTATTTGTGTGTATGGGGACGTGGGCGATTGTACTGTTTCTTATGAGATGTTGAAAGTTATAATTATGCATGATCATGATAATCTGTAAAAAATTAAACTTGTTTCTTTGCTTTGGGCAGATTCCAGTTTGCTCTGCTCCCTGTGTTTCAACCAACTTTATTGAGACAAAAACTGATGCGTCAAAAACGAATGTAACAAAAAAATGCACACAAAAACGCAAGGAAAAAACACAAGTAAAATCAGGTGTGGATTTAGTGCAGAAATTCTGTATCATCAAATGTAGCCTTACAAAGTACCATCCGAATTAGCTCACTGACTGATTCTCAGTTAGCTCATTCTGCAGCCAGCAATAGATCTAAGTATCTATAACCGGAGAGAACCGATGAGGCCGTTCCTCTGACGTCCCATCCAAATTTGGCAGGAATATCCCAAAATAAAATGGGATGGGGTGTAAATATTAATTGTCATTGATTCCGGATTAATGGAATTTTATGGGACTGAACCTGACTCCGCGGCCGGTAATTCTATCAGATCTTATATTTCACTGCGTTCCTTGTTTCCAGTTGCGGTGATATATTGTTAAAGGGACGGCAGTAAAAGTAATTTAATTTCACGTGAAAAATTCAATTAAAATCAATTTATTTAGCAAGAAATGTGACAAATAGGGAATGTTCGCTCATCGACGAGACATTAGTGGGAACATTATCCTGTCATTATGTACACGGCAGATATATGCTATATGGGGCCCGCGACCTTTCTGTATTACATGTGACCTGCAAGGTCAAGCCTGGCTGACAACTGACACTGCCGCCGGTGCCGCCGCGCCTCACTCACCAGCGACTTACTGCCGCGCTGGATACGGTATCACACCGTAATGTTTGCAAAAACTAATTAATGGAGAATGCAAACATTTACTTACACTGTGTATACATCAGAGGGGTAATATGGAGTGGGGGGGTGGGGGGGGGGGCGATCATAAGCTTCACCGGAGGAACCCGGAGATTATAATCCTCCTTTTAATAACCCCAGAAAGAAGGTGAGGACTGAACGGAAGCAAATGTAAGGAGCAGCAAGAACACAACACCTGCCGGGCCCCAATACAAACCACAGGACGGCCCGCACCTAACATCGGCCATGTGCCACGTGGGTCCCCTGAGGAGTCAGGGCCAGGTTCATGACCATGAACCGTCACAACTCAGCCACGAAGTGGAGACCCCCTAACATTACAGAGTGGGGGCCGAGTCCTCAGGACTAGAGGGCAGAAAAGTCACCACTGCTCTGCTGACCCCATAACTGCAGAGTACAGACCTCCTTTGGTAACAGCAGCACAAGCACTGCGCCCGGGGGCTTCATGGAGGAGCAGCTGCAGCCGTACATTACCAAGCACAATGCCGAGCCATACATCACCAAGCACAATGCCGAGCCGTACATCACCAAGCACAATGCCGAGCCATACATCACCAAGCACAATGCCGAGCCGTACATCACCAAGCACAATGCCGAGCCATACATCACCAAGCACAATGCCGAGCCGTACATTACCAAGCACAATGCCGAGCCATACATCACCAAGCACAATGCAGAGCCGTACGACACCAAGCACAATGCCGAGCCGTACATCACCAAGCACAATGCTGAGCCATACATCACCAAGCACAATGCAGAGCCGTACATCACCAGGTACAATACCCATCCATACATCACCAAGCACAATGCCGAGCCGTGCATCACCAAGCACAATGCCGAGTCGTACATCACCAAGCACAATGCCGAGCCGTTCATCACCAAGCACAATGCCGAGCCGTGCATCACCATGCACAATGCCGAGCCATACATCATCAAGCACAATGCCGAGCCATAGATCACCAAGCACGATGCCGAGCCATAGATCACCAAGCACAATGCTGAACCGTACATCACCAAGCACAATGCCAAGCCATACATCACCAGGTACAATACCCATCCGTACATCACCAAGCACAATGCCGAGCCGTACATCACAAAGCACAATGCCGAGGCGTGCATCACCAAGCACAATGCCGAGCCGTGCATCACCAAGCACAATGCTGAGTTGTACATCACCAAGCACAATGCCGAGCCATACATCATCAAGCACAATGCCGAGCCATAGATCACCAAGCACAATGCCGAGCCGTATATCACCAAGCACGATACCGAGCCATAGATCACCAAGCACAATGCTGAGCCGTACATCACCAAGCACAAGGCCGAGCCATACATCACCAAGCACAATGCTGAGCCATAGATCACCAAGCACAATGCCGAGCCGTGCATCACCATGCACAATGCCGAGCCATACATCATCAAGCACAATGCCGAGCCATAGATCACCAAGCACGATGCCGAGCCATAGATCACCAAGCACAATGCTGAACCGTACATCACCAAGCACAATGCCAAGCCATACATCACCAGGTACAATACCCATCCGTACATCACCAAGCACAATGCCGAGCCGTGCATCACCAAGCACAATGCTGAGTTGTACATCACCAAGCACAATGCCGAGCCATACATCATCAAGCACAATGCCGAGCCATAGATCACCAAGCACAATGCCGAGCCGTATATCACCAAGCACGATACCGAGCCATAGATCACCAAGCACAATGCTGAGCCGTACATCACCAAGCACAAGGCCGAGCCATACATCACCAAGCACAATGCTGAGCCATAGATCACCAAGCACAATGCCGAGCCGTGCATCACCATGCACAATGCCGAGCCATACATCATCAAGCACAATGCCGAGCCATAGATCACCAAGCACGATGCCGAGCCATAGATCACCAAGCACAATGCTGAACCGTACATCACCAAGCACAATGCCAAGCCATACATCACCAGGTACAATACCCATCCGTACATCACCAAGCACAATGCCGAGCCGTACATCACAAAGCACAATGCCGAGGCGTGCATCACCAAGCACAATGCCGAGCCGTGCATCACCAAGCACAATGCTGAGTTGTACATCACCAAGCACAATGCCGAGCCATACATCATCAAGCACAATGCCGAGCCATAGATCACCAAGCACAATGCCGAGCCGTATATCACCAAGCACGATACCGAGCCATAGATCACCAAGCACAATGCTGAGCCGTACATCACCAAGCACAAGGCCGAGCCATACATCACCAAGCACAATGCTGAGTCGGATATTACCAAGCACAATGCCGAGCGTCGGATGGAGCAGTGTGAAGCTGCCTCTGGAGGAGACGTGTTCTGTGCAGTGATGGATCGCACTTCTCTATATGGCATCTGATGGAGTATGGGTTTGGTGAATGAAGGATGTTACCCATGATCTGCTCCCCATGAATGAGCCCAGTGCACAAGCTCTGTACAGACATAGAGGGGGGGAGAACATGACCGGCCGCACAGAGCTGGACCTCAACCCCGGCCAACTACAACAGAGATTGTGAGCCCAAACTTTACACTAACATTAGGGTCTGACCCTATAAATGTTACTCGGGATGAAGGGGCAAAAAATTCCACATAAACACTAGAAATCTACTAAAGACACAAGCCTGTTGTGGAGTAGTCCTTTTGTGGAACTTTATGCATGGCCATATCATATTGGCACTATATGGCTGTATTATGTAGATATTATATGGTACCAATAATGGAACCATAGCTAGATACACTATATTTGTGTCACGATTCCTCCTACTGGTGTGTCTGGACGCATTGAGTGACAGTTCAGCCGTCCAATCAGAGGCAGCGGCGTGCTGAGCTTTCAGTATGGTGAGACATTCCAGCCGTACAATCGGAGGCAGGGGCATGCTGTGCTGTCATTATGGGGATAGACAGCTCAGCCATCCAATCAGGGTTGGGGCATAGAGAGTTTCCTCCATGTGTCTCTTGTTCGGAGTGATTTTAGCTATTTAGCTGCCTCTGTGCCTTCAATTACTGCCAGTTGTAGCTTTAGCTCGGTGGTGTCTGCGTGCCTGTTTTTCATTTGCTCAGTCTGATCTGTTGTTTACCGGACCTTGGACCTTCCTTCAGACGATCCATTTGCCTAGCCCCTTTGTCTTGAATTTTGACCTGACCCGATGATGCTGGTGTCTCACCCCTTTGTTTATTGTTAGCTCTCTTGCTATCTGACCCCGGTCCTCTTGACTATCCAGCCTCATGGCTAGCTTGTGAATAGTGGCTTGTGTCACATTACGACTGGCCCAAAATTTTTCATTCCCACCAGTTTGGATCCTATTCGCACACTCTGCGATCAGGCGACTAATCTGACCCAGATGGTTAAGGATCTGGCCAGGGAGCACCAAAGACTAGAAACATTGCAGAATGAGTTTAGTGCAATGGGGGCCTCCTAGAGCCCTTCATTGCTGGCAGTAGCTTTGAAGCCTGTATCTTCTGATGTACATTTGGTCTCTCTTCAATGAATAATGACCCTGTCTGACAAATTTCCAGTGGAAAAAGACCAGTTTAGGGTGTTCAGGGAAAGCTGTAGGCCATTTTTTACCCTGTGACTCTAGTCATCAGGAAATGAGTTCCAACAGGTGCGAATAATCATGTCACTACTGTGAGGGGGTCTTCAGACTCTGCCATTTTCTTTGCCTCCACAAGCCCCAGAACAATCCACTTTGTATGCCTTTTTTGACACCTTATGGTTAATCCATGGGAAATCTGACAGAATCTAAGTTGTGGAGGCAAAGATCATGAACCTGACACATGGGGGCCGCACCACTGAGGACTATACTAGTGAGTTCCGTCTGTGGTCCACGGAGGTTCTGTGGAATGATGCAGCTCTCAGGTGTCAGTTTCACCGTGGCCTTTTGGATACACTAAAGGACGCTCTGGCTCTGCATACTACACCCTGTTCCGTGGGGGAGTCCATCACTCAGGACATGCGATTGGATTGCAGGAATCGGGAAAGGCATGATGAGCAATAGGGGGTGGTGCACTTACCTGGGGCGGGACTGATGGAGGTTGGAGTTGCCAGCTCTCGGACCATTTAGAGGAAACATCAACGCCATCTCGGACTCTGCATTTACTGTGGTCCTGCTGGGCATTTTCTCAAGGACTGCCCGGTTTGCTCTCAAGCAAAAAAGCCGTCGGGAAACGCCTAAGTATTGTCATGGAGCTCACTCAGACTTTCAGGTACTTTTTTACTCCTCAGATAAAGTACAGCTAATCGTGGAACTATTTTTCCAGAAGTCATTATCTACATTCGCATTGACTGTGGGTCTACAGCTAACGTTATTGACTAAGGACTGGTTCTGAGATAAGGGACAGTTAGGTTGGAAGAACCCATTTAAATTGCTGCCATTGACAGGATGCCATTACTCCAGAACCTTTTCCAGCGGGTACTGGTGGGATTCGCACTCAGAGTCACTCTGAGTCCATCTCCTGCTATGTTTTTGATACCTCAGGGGTCGGTATTGGGATTTCCATGGCTGCGTATTCACAATCCTGTCATTGACTGGTGTCAAAAGGATATTGTTAAGTGGAGCGCCAATTGTCATAAGAGATGTCCTAGGTCTGTACATGTTTTCTCTGCCAGTATAGAGTGTCTGCCGGGGTACCTGAAGGACTTCATAGATGTGTTCTCAGGAAAAGACGCAGAGATATTACCTCTCAATCGTTCTTATGACTCTGCTATCAATCTTGTCCCTAATGCCAAATTACCTAAAGCTCGCCTGTATAATCTCACCTATGTAATCTATCAGGTCATTAATGGACCACGATTAAAGAATATGTTAGTGAAAGTTTATGAAAGGGTCATATCCGTTCTTCCTACCAACCAGTAGCTGCTGGGTTTTTCTGTTTTGAAAAGAAAGATGGAGGTCTGCATCCTTGCCTCGATTTTCATGAGTTAAAACATGATTACGGTTAAGATCACTTACCCACTTCCACTTATCCCCGTCTCATATAGGCAGCTCATGGGGGCCAAATGGTTTTTAAAACTTAATCTTAGAAAGGCTTATAATTTCATATGCATTGTTGCTCGTTGTCAAATTAGCTATTTAAGAATGGAGACATTTTTTGGAGAGAGCTTTTCATGAAATCACGGTTATGATGGATCATAAAAATGTAGCCAAATGATTGACCCCAATATAGGCCAAATGGTCCTTATCTTTCTCTAAATTCAATTTTGCTTTCACGTTCAGGCACGGGTCCAAGAAGGAGAGGGCTGACGCTTTGTCACGCAGCCTTCATTCTGTTTCTCCTCCAGAACCTCCATCCTTCATTGTTCCTTAGGGTATTGCAGTTTCTATGGTATCCTTGGCATTGGAAGAGGAGATCCGTGAAATCCAGTTGTTTGCTCCATCTGCTACCCCCGGGGTCCAAACTATTTGTTCCAGAGTACCCGAAATTACGTCCATCTTGAGTGTCCACCCCTGGGGTCACAGCTACCCAAAAAGCTATTGCTAAACTCTTTTGATGGGTATCCATCTCTAATAATATCCAAGAATCTATATCCATTTGTGAAATTTGCATATGCGCTGAAGTCGGTCATAAATGGCCGGCTAGGGAGGTAGCTCCATTGAGAATTCCAGAAGGACCTGGACTTATTTGTCTATGGATTTCATCACATATTTGCCTTTGTCTGGTGGGAAAACGGTATTTGGGTGGTAGTCGACCATGTAAACAAGCTCATTTTGTTCCGTTATCCTGGCTACCAAATGCGGAGACGCTTTCCAGGTTGTTTATCAATCATTTGGTGAGAATCCATGTGAACATTGTATTTAATGGGGGTACAATTTGCGTGCAAATTCTGAAGAACATTTTGTAGGAAAATGGGGATTGAGTTGTAATTTTCCCCTGTTTACCACTCTGAAACCAATGGTCAAAGAGAAAGGACCAGTCAATCTTTGGAACAAATTTTAAGGTGTTCCGTTGTGGCTCAGCAGGAGGACTGGTCCTCATATTTACCTCTTCTTGAACAATTGGGTCGATCAGTCCACTGGAACCTCGCCATTTTTTTTCTGGAATTTTAGTTTTCATCCTCATTTTGGTAAATTCTCTAGGATGAGTCCTGGGTGTCCTGGAGTAGAGGTGGCCATATAGAAACTTGGGGATGTTTAGGGAAGTTCAGAAGAATATTGGGATGACTCAGCGTCACCAAATACGGAAGGCCAAAAGGAAACTTTTGGTGGATCCCATCTTCAGTTTAGGAGATAAAGTTTGGTTTTCATCCAAAAATATTAAGCTAAAATGTCCATCAGCGAAGTTAGATCCTAAATTTATTGGTCCGAATGAGATTCTGGAGGCTATTTTAGTGGCCTTTAGATTAAGACTTCCTTTGACGTTTCACATCCCAAATTTTTTCTGCAAATCACTGTTGAAAAAGTTTATCCCATCGGTATACTTTGTCTTTGCAGAGGAGCGTGGATTGTCGGAGAGTCCGGAATTCTCAATAATGTATTATTCATTAAAAGGGATATAGATCCTAGGAGAGATTCTGGGTGCCGACTGTGCCGTAAAGGTTGATTGTCTGGTCAATGCCTTCCATCACAGGTTTCCTGGAAACTTGGGGGTCTAGTGGCCCTCCTTAGATGAGGGAAAACTGTCACGATTCCTCCTATCGGTGTGTCTAGTTGCAGTGAGTGACAGTTCAGCCGACCAATCTTGAGCAGGGGTGTGCAGAGATGTCAGTATGGTAATGGACAGTTCAGCTGTCCATTTGGAGGCAGGGGCATGCTGAGCTGTCAGTATGGAGATGGACAGTTCAGCCAGTCAGGGCTGGAGTGTGTGGGGTTTCCTCCATGTGTCTCCTGTTTGGAGTGATTTCCTGGCTGTTTAGCTGCTTCTCTACCTACATTTACTGCCAGTCGTAGCTTTAGCTCAGTGGTGTTTGTGTCCCTGTTGTTCCTTTGCTCAGTCTAATCTATTGATTACCTGACCTTGGACTTTGTTTCTGACGATCCATTTGCCTAGCCCCTTTGTCTTGATCCTCTACCTTCCTGGAACTTTGACCTCATACCTGACTATGCCATTGTCTCACCCCTTTGTTCATTGCTAGCCCTCCTGGTATCTGACCCTGGACCTATTGCCTAACCAGCCTCATGAATAGCCCATGAGTAGTGACTTGTGTCACAATTTAATTCTATGTGACAGCATTATGAAGGCTTTGCATTGTAATATTAAATTGACTTTATATGGCAGTATTATACATGATGTGTATGGTAGTATATTGTCTCTAAATTAAATATGTAGGCAGGGGATAGCTATACTATACAGGCTTTGTATGGCACTATTATAAAGGCAGTATACTGCACCATTATGTAGGGAGTTTATGTCATTATTACATAGGTGTTGTATGGCGGTATTATATAAGCTGTGTATAACCCTAAGCCTGTTGCAGAGTTTCCCTGGGTATTTCCTATATGCTGACTTTGTAGTAACTGTATAGCAATATCAGGCGATCTTTGCATAGCTATAGTATATTGGTTCTATATAGCAGTATTATGCATGTTGTGTATGGTAGTATATTGTCTGTAAATGAAATAGTTAGGCAGGGGATAGCTATACTATATTGGCTTTGTATGGCAATATGCACCATTATGATAGCTGAAGTATATTTGTTCTATATGGCAGTATTATCAAAGAATTTACTAACACCATGTCATTATGTGTCCTGGAAAAATTGGAACATTCCTTGCAATTGTTTCCCAGATTTGCCCAAGATGTAGTGAGAAGTTTAGCGGACGCTTTCATATACAGTGTGTCCACCCATATCCTGTCCACCGCCATTACCTTGAGAACCGCGGCAGCTATAGGCATAGAAGTGGTGTCTAGGTATAGTAAAGTATCCATGCGCTACGCAATGAAACCAGCCACAGCGCCACTTGGTGGAAAACAACGGAGTTAGCATTTTTATCTCAAAAACGGAACAAAATACAGAAAAAAAGTGAATTACAAAGTTGTAGGGCATCATCAATTCAATACGAATCGACACCTTGCATACAGAAATGCTATGATTAGAATGTGTAAAACTCAAGGCTGCGGACGTGAAGCGATACCTCATGGAGACCTTCCTACAAGTCATTGGGTATGCTGGCTGCATGGAGTGGCCTCCACGCTCACCTGACCTGACCCCATTGCACTTCTTTCTGTGAGGTCACATAAACCAGCAGGTGTATGCGACCCCTCCACCAACATTGCAGGACCTACGACGACGTATCACAGATGCTTGTGCAAACGTGTCACCTACCATATTGCACAACGTGCAGCAAGATACAGTATGCTGTGCAGAGTCCAGATGTGCATTGCAGCTGACGGGGGCCACTAATGAGCGCCATATGCGTGACCAGCATTCAATGTTTTAGGGGGTCATGGGTTTCATATCATAGCATTTGTGTATGCAAGGTGTCGATTCGTATTGAATTGATGATGCCCTACAATTTTTTAATTCACTTTTTTTCTCTATCTCGTTCCGTTTTCAAGATAAAAATGCTAACTCCGTTGTTTTCCACCAGGTGGCGCTATAGGTGGTTTATTTGCGTAGTGCATGGCTACTTTACTATACCTAGACACCACTTCTATGCCCATAGCTGCCGCCGTTCTCAAGTTAATGGTGGTGGACAGGATATGGGTGGACACACTGTATAGCTCATGACCATAGAGAATGCAGGACCTGCATTTCCAGCTGTAAACTTTCTGATATATACTGTGACTGGACGCCATCAGAGTCTACAGCAGGGTCAGTAATCTCTCTACATGACTGTCCTTCCCCTGGTCCGGCCCTTAGGGAGTTAATCAAGTGTGGTGCCCTTTAAAAAGGATTCCTTGCAATGTCCTGACTCGGAGCAGAATGCCTTAGTGTCAGTATTATCCGCACGGCGAGCACCTTCTGTGTCCGCAGCACTTCATCTGCACATGTTTCCTTGGCCCGCAATAACTTATTTCATTGACCATATTTTATATCAAACAGATTAAGGAAAAAAAAAACCCCCGCTCTGGTGGGGGCGATCACTAGGACATAAAACCGCATCTGCCTCGATCATCTTAAAAGAGAAGTTGAAATGCTTGTAAATCTATCTGCCCAGCGAATACCAGCCCGGGATGGCTGCGAGCACTGGGCAGGTGTTTGGCTAGATTTAGTTTCTTGCGTCTAATTTAAACTTAACACTGTACTCAAGCGGCTAATCTCAATGTAAATAGCACATTTCAGAGATGTGAGGCGTCGGACCCCGCAGCGGCACATCTGGACCGCTCTAAGATTGCGCACAGTCAGCGGAAGAAAAAAAAAGAAAACTTACATATGGACTATAAAAAAAATATTTATGTTATTAATGGGGACACTAATCTTCTTGACCTCATTGGTGTGTTATTAGAGCTTGTCTATTGTTATCTGTTATCAGCCATTTCAGTGGCCTGCAATGAAGAAGATGACCCCTGCCCTTTTGATATAAAAGTAGACTGTCAGGAGATACGCAGAGCCGTTGTCACCGCTGCGCGTCTTGCTAGAGATGATGGAATGAGAAAAGGATACAAAATAATTTGAATTCAAATTTAAATCCCCAGAACCGTTTTTTAACCGTTTCCCGATCATCAGAGACAGCGATCGGCTGATCTGCTCCAATCACACTGTAGGGTGGCAAATAGCTAATCTTTCTTGTCAAGGCAGCGAACAACCCGGCATTAGAAATGTAGGATTGCAGGGTGGTCAGTGAGATAAATGGTCACCCATGTAATAGAAGTATGGGTCAAGTCTATCAAAATGGGGGCGGCTGACACAGAGGTGGTCCTCCATCCATACTGCCCATCTACAGTGTGTCCACCCATATCCTGTCCACCGCCATTAACTTGAGAACGGCGGCAGCTATAGGCATAGAAGTGGTGTCTAGGTATAGTAAAGTAGCCATGCGCTACGCAATGAAACCACCTATAGCGCCACCTGGTGGAAAACAACGGAGTTAGCATTTTTATCTCGAAAACGAAACGAGATACAGAAAAAAAGTGAATTACAAAGTTGTAGGACGTCATTAATTCAATACGAATCGACACCTTGCATTCAGAAAAGCTATAATTAGAACGTGTAAAACGCGCGTACGTATGGTCGCGATCTCCAAAACGGAGACGTTGCGAGACGTGGACTAATAGAGCACTTAACCGTTACTAAGCTCACTAATGGAAATCGTGACCAAGGGGGATGGAGAGGAAAGACATGTCCCCCCAATAATTACAACGGATGGTAAATTAAAACGGTCACCTTAAACACGGATGAGTCGCGCTGGAGAAAACAGCGTAACAGAGGTCTGTTGGGAAACCCTTTGAACAATCCCATTAACTGTATAGTATGTACTATTAGCAGTCTACAGTATTTCGTCATGTATGACGTTGCACACTTATTTGCATAATAGTACGGTAATTCCCCGTTTTACACGTTCTAATCATAGCTTTTCTGTATGCAAGGTGTCGATTCGTATTGAATTGATGATGCCCTACAACTTTGTAATTCACTTTTTTCTGTATTTCGTTCCGTTTTCGAGATAAAAATGCTAACTCCGTTGTTTTCCACCAGGTGGCGCTATAGGTGGTTTCATTGCGCAGCGCATGGATACTTTACTATACCTAGACACCACTTCTATGCTATAGTTGCCGCCGTTCTCAAGTTAATGGCGTTGGACAGGATATGGGTGGACACACTGTATACTGTAGTGGACAATAGTTTGGACACACCTATTCAGGAACGGGTTTTCCTTGTCCTTATTGAAATGTGCACATTGTCAGACTGAAGGCAGCAAAACCATGAAGAAACAAGTATGGAAACAGGGATTAAGAAATATGTGTGAGACAAAACACAACCTGTGTTACGCCTTAGATTCCTAAGGTGCCCCCCGTTATTCTATGACCGTTTTATACCCTTTTTGCTTTCTCTCCAGCAGCTTCATCAGGTCATCATCAGCAATGACTTCCAATGAACAGGTCGCTTTGTCAAGGGTCCATTGGTGGAGTTACCGTCCTTCAGGAAGTTTTTGCATCCATCAGGTGAGTTTTGCAGAGACAGTGTTGATACACAGCTCAAGTGCTGAGCCCTAATCCACAACTGTTCAGAACCAGAATATGGCAATAATCAGTCAATCTGTAAAATTGCTAGAACCTTGAAGGTATCTTCAAGTGCAGTGCAGTCACAAAAACCCTAATGGGTCAATTTTTCTCTAATGTGTATGGGGGCTCTCTGTCCCGCATTCAGAATAGGCTATGTTGAGTGCTCATCTGGGACCACAGCATCTTATCTCTCAGGAGAACACAAGCTGTCCAAGTCTTAAGTCACATAAAGTCAGGAGGCCCATATTCACATGAAACAGCTGTCCATTCCTATGGATATTGGCGGGTTTAGCCAATATAATTTGTGGAATAGTTGTCAACAGTCCTGAATTTGCAAGAACTGTCTAGATTTCTTTTTACATAATCAAGCAAACTTAAAACTGTCCTAGGCTTAAAGGGGGCAGGGTTTCTGTAAGCTTTGCCTAAAAGGTGGCGGTCCTGCCCAGTATTGTCACACAGAGTTTTGCACAAACTTCGCCGACTGTCATGGTGGCATAGGACCCTGTTCAGATTGCAGATTCTGACACTCCGCCCGATGGTTTCTCTGGTGTCTGGGATCAACACAGGTAGACTCAAGCATCGACCTGCTGTGTGCTGATTCATAACCAGGGTATCAAGAGTTAATCTCTTCTGGTCTGCTTGCTCCTTTAATCACATGTTGTGGGGAGACCTAGCACATCTGCTCCCCTCCTATTTATGCTGGTGGAATCCTTCCACCTATGCCAGCTATAGTTTATTCTGTGTTGGTCTGTGAGGTGTGGTGTTCCAGACTCTCTGGTTAAAGTTGTGTTAGGTTGTACCTATTGCTTCGAGCGGCTGTAGACTTTACCCCTGTTTTCTACTTCCTTCCTACTCCTGTTTTTCTTCCTGAATCTCTTATTGTTTTTACCTTTGTGTGTGTGTGTGGTGAATGACAGAGTTTTTTTTTTTTTTTCCCTTGTCTGTGGTTTCAACACACTCCAGTCGTCCCGTCCCTCCCTGGGGGAGAGAGGGCATCAGATCATAACTGGTCAGGAAGGAAACTCGGGCCTCTCCACTATCAGGACTATCCCTGAGATTAGAGATAGTGTAGAGCCCTCTAACTTGAGGGACATGTTGTGAATATGTTTTCCAGTTTGGGGCTCCCTCTTGTGGTCACTGCTGGCGGTGCAGTTGGTTTGTGGAATGAAATCCACACACCTGTAGAAGACTGGCAATCAGGGTCAGATTGGGACTATATAACTGAGTAGTTTTCTCTTGTTACTTGCTGGTGCTCAATGGTCTCCTGTGTGTTAAGGACATTCTGTAACCAGCCCTGCTCTCTACCATAACTTCTCTCAGATAAGTAGTCTTTGTACCTCTGCTGTTTGTTTTCCACTTTCTTGTTGTTGTTTTTCTGCTTTGATACTATGCATGATTCCTAATTTGTCTGTGTGGAGTTCTTGGTGGAATGGGATCATTCTCTGCTGGGAGTGTCTGTATACTTAGCTCCATGATTCTGCAAGGTATTGTGTGTGTCATGCTTGGTATTAATTCAGTCCCTCATCTGTATTAGTGTTTTTGGATCCCAGTAACATTTGAGTGCTGATACAGTGGGGAGAGGTTGTGTGACCTCTGGATTTTTCCATATCAGAAGTGCTGGTATTTACTAGGGTTTTTTATGGTTGCAGACAGTGCTCCTTCCTATCCTTTCCTATAAAGATGATAGTTTGGGCCTCACCTTTGCTGAATCTGTCTTTTCTAGCTTTGTATTGTGTTTTTCTATATCACCATAGCCTTTACATGTGGGGGGCTATCTATCTATCTTTGGGGACTGTTCCGAGGCAGATTAGCTGTCTTACATCTCTATCTGTGAGAATATTTAGTTCTCCGGCTGTGTCGAGACGACTAGGTCATTGTAGGCTCATCCCACGGCTACTTCTAGTTGTGTGTCAGAATTAGGTCTGCAAACCGTTAAGGTTCCAGCCACTTTGTTACCATTTGGTATTCCGCATTTTTTGATCCTCCTCGGTCCCTGAATCATAACAGGGACAGCTTAGGAGCCCCCGGTTCCCCGCTATCCCAAAATCATCGTGACAAGTTTGTAGGCATTTCCAGGTGGCTTCCTCAAAGTTCCAGAATGGGACCTTTTAGGGTTGTTCTCAGGAACTCATCTTTAAGAGCACACCTCTCTTCTGCCTCCTGGTTGCTTGTCAGGGGCGGTACACTGCTGATGAATGACATTTTGGATCAGCGGCATGGCTGAGCTGCGGCACCAAACTTTGCATTCTGCTAGAAAAGGCAGCTTTGCCTCTGCAGAATCAGAGTCACATAGGGACCATGAAGCAGTCTAGATTCTGTGATCTGAGCCCTTACTAGATCTATAGCAAATAGCTACTCCGCTCCACACCTAGGAGGCTGGGAACCAGCGGTGGACGGTAACTTAGGCAACACGTTGAAAAATATTGATGGAAGAATCATCCTATTCTTGTAAACAAAGAGAATTTATAGTAACAATTTGCAATTTTAGCCCTTAAATGTCCTATCCTACCAACGTCAATATTGTAACTGTGATAATGAGGCCTTAAGCGGAATCATTGGGATGATTATTAGGGATGATCGAATACTTTGATTATTCGGCTTTGCAAATATTTTCCGAATGCCTCTCTGCTATTCGATGCACAATGTAAGTCTATGGGAAGCCCGAATAGTTCAGAATAGTTGTTATTAGAGTTTCCCACAGACTTACATTGTGCATCGAATATTCACAAATAGTCGAATAGCAGCGAGGTATTCGGAAAATATTCACGAAGCCGAATAATCGAAGTATTCGATCATCCCTAATTATTATTTATGACATAGGCCCTGACTGTACGAGGAGCATAAAGGCAGCCATACCTCCTCTGCTGACTCTGGGTGTAAAATTAACTGTCCCCTAATTCACGTCCATAGGGGACAAATGTCCTCTAAACGCCCCGAACCTGAGCGGTTCCTTTAATGATGCAGTTAGGACAACAGTTGTGTTACCAGGAGCCATTTCTTCAGGTTTACAACAAAACTCCGAGAAAAGTTTATGTTGTTGAACCTGCTCGGCGACAGCTGAAAGTGACCCGACTCAATAAAAGAGACCACACATATGAGAAAAAACAAAAAAAAGCACAAAAAATCCAGGATAATATTAGCCGCTCCGTCCCTGTGAAATACACGGGAACCCCGGAGCTACAGCAACACAAGGCGGAATTGTCTATTAGCTCAGCGTTATCTGTGACGAGTCTAACACTCGATCATGAGACGCCTCCATGAAAGCGCACAAAGCTTCCAGCTAAATAAATCAGAATTACTGTGTTTACTCACACAATCCGATACAGCAAATAACCGTGCTTCATGTTATCTTACTTAAAGGGCGTTCAGCGGGATGGTGACATTATAAAACACAACATGGAGGATATTCATCATCAAAGACGGGGAGGCAACGACACAAGCCGGTCGTTAAAATGCAACAAACAGCTTTGTTCTGCTACCAAGAGTTGTGGAACTACAACTCCCAGCACGACTCGACCGCCATAGTGAGTCAGGAAATCCGGGTGGTTGTAGTTCTACATCAGCAATAAATCGTTCTAGATCATCACACATAAAAAAATTTTAAAAGATGAGACCGTATGCTGCAAAGGGTTAAAAAAAAGGATTGTTTTACAGCTGTATTTGGATCCTCAAGGTGCACCGTTCCTTTAAATTCTGCATGTATGTGCTTGACAGGCGCTGGATTATTAGATAATCCGGATTATAAGATAAAAAAAGATAAAGAAGTTTTAATAAAAATTATTTAAGGAATTAAACTGTATCCATCAATGTCCAAATATATCCACTCATAACTGCCAGGAACGATGTAGATATTGATGCAGACGGTGATCCCATTTAACTGAGGTTATATAGATGTTTGCACTAATTTCTTTTATAGTTCATTTTCTTCCTAAATACAAAGTTAAGCAACTTTCTAAAAATGTTGAACTATTTTTCTGTTGCAGAGGGTCGGTGAGCCCTTTATCATACTGAGTGCTTTTGGAAAAATAATACAAATCCCTCCGAGCTCCGGATTTCTGCTCTCTACCTCCCTTCACTCAGTGTTAGAAATAACAGCATGGAGGAAAGAGGTGGTATACAGATCTCCACAGTGGAGAGAGGGGAGAAAGTATCTATAGTCTAATGGAGGGCAAGGAATACAGGTTGTAGATAAGGAAGATACTACACAGAGAAAATAAGTGCACGATAGAAACTGCACTGATATATGAGACAATGTAGTCATTAGATATTTTGTGTTGAAATCCAGCCTATATTAATGGGAGAGACACAGAGCTCACATACAGCCTATATTACTGGGAGAGACACACAGAGCTCACATCCAGCCTATATTACTGGGAGAGACACACAGAGCTCACATCCAGCCTATATTACTGGGAGAGACACACAGACCTCACATCCAGCCTATATTACTGGGAGAGACACACAGAGCTCACATCCAGCCTATATTACTGGTAGAGACACACAGACCTCACATCCAGCCTATATTACTGGAGAGACACACAGACCTTACATCCAGCCTATATTACTGGGAGAGACACACAGAGCTCACATCCAGCCTATATTACTGGGAGAGACACACAGACCTTACATCCAGCCTATATTACTGGGAGAGACACACAGAGCTCACATACAGCCTATATTACTGGGAGAGACACACAGATCTCACATCCAGCCTATATTACTGGGAGAGACATACAGAGCTCACATCCAGCCTATATTACTGGGAGAGACACACAGACCTCACATCCAGCCTATATTACTGGGAGAGACACACAGACCTCACATCCAGCCTATATTACTGGGAGAGACACACAGATCTCACATCCAGCCTATATTACTGGGAGAGACACACAGACCTCACATCCAGCCTATATTACTGGGAGAGACACACAGACCTCACATCCAGCCTATATTACTGGGAGAGACACACAGAGCTCACATCCAGCCTATATTACTGGGAGAGACACACAGACCTCACATCCAGCCTATATTACTGGGAGAGACGTACAGAGCTCATATCCAGCCTATATTACTGGGAGAGACGCACAGAGCTCACAGCCTATATTACTGGGAGAGACACACAGAGCTCACATCCAGCCTATATTACTGGGAGAGACACACAGACCTCACATCCAGCCTATATTACTGGGAGAGACACACAGAGCTCACATCCAGCCTATATTACTGGTAGAGACACACAGACCTCACATCCAGCCTATATTACTGGAGAGACACACAGACCTTACATCCAGCCTATATTACTGGGAGAGACACACAGAGCTCACATCCAGCCTATATTACTGGGAGAGACACACAGACCTTACATCCAGCCTATATTACTGGGAGAGACACACAGAGCTCACATACAGCCTATATTACTGGGAGAGACACACAGATCTCACATCCAGCCTATATTACTGGGAGAGACATACAGAGCTCACATCCAGCCTATATTACTGGGAGAGACACACAGACCTCACATCCAGCCTATATTACTGGGAGAGACACACAGACCTCACATCCAGCCTATATTACTGGGAGAGACACACAGATCTCACATCCAGCCTATATTACTGGGAGAGACACACAGAGCTCACATCCAGCCTATATTACTGGGAGAGACACACAGACCTCACATCCAGCCTATATTACTGGGAGAGACACACAGAGCTCACATCCAGCCTATATTACTGGGAGAGACACACAGACCTCACATCCAGCCTATATTACTGGGAGAGACGTACAGAGCTCATATCCAGCCTATATTACTGGGAGAGACGCACAGAGCTCACAGCCTATATTACTGGGAGAGACGTACAAAGCTCACATCCAGCCTATATTACTGGGAGAAATGCACAAAGCTCACATCCAGCCTATATTACTGGGAGAGACACACAGACCTCACATCCAACCTATATTACTGGGAGAGACACATAGAGCTCACATACAGCCTATATTACTGGGAGAGACACATAGAGCTCACATCCAGCGTGTATTACTGGGAGAGACACACAGAGCTCACATCCAGCCTATATTACTGGGAGATACACGCAGAGCTCACATCCAGCCTATACTACTGGGAGATACACGCAGAGCTTACATCCAGCCTATATTACTGGGAGAGACACACAGACCTCACACCCAGCCTATATTACTGGGAGATACAGAGACCTCACATCCAGCCTATATTACTGGGAGAGACACAGAGCTCACACCCAGCCTATATTACTGGGAGGGGTGCACAGCCATAGCAAATATATGTCAACATGTGTTACCTTACTATTGACAGGTCAATAAATTAGCGGAGCTCCTGTAATGGAGAAGTAGTTTAGTTTTCCTTACGTCAACTGACACTTTCAAGTAAGAGCACATGTGCTATAAAGGAAATGCATGCAGCTGCTTAGGAGCTCCTGGAGACAGAGGGCTCAGCCTAATTCAGCCTTACCCCTTAATAGGTGTTAAAAACCTGTATACGGAGTTGGTGCACATCGGAGCACAGAAATCATAGGACTCACACAGCACCTTCACATAAAAAAGTATCAATGCTAAAACTTAGAGGGGTTTTCTCCTTCCTCACATTTGTGGCATATCCAGTCCATATGTCGTAACTGTCTGATGTATGGCCAAACTCCAGAACCTCGACCTATCTTAGCGGGGACCTGCCGGCGCAAGGGCAGCTATATACATTAACTTCTATGGAGTTCCAAAAATATTAGAGTAAGTGTGGTCAGCTAAATCCATCAGTAACAGAATTGTATCCAAAAGTTGTCTTTTCAGGGAGGAAGGAGACGAACTCTAGTGCCACCTATTGGAAGTAGCAAAGTAACCAAAAATGGAAAAATTAGGAGCAATGTTGCCCTCTTCAGATGGTAATTGTAATGCAAGTCACTACTTACGGATAGTACAAACTGAAGAGTAGTCAGGCAAACTTGGGTCTGGTAACAGGAAGACACATATGGATTCAGGGAGTACACAGAAGCGTAGTCAGGTCACAATCAGAGGGTCAGAACTCCAGGAAGGCACGTAATAGAGTCAAGGAGTAAACGGAGACGTGGTCAGGTAATGGTCTGAGGTCAAAAGCCAGGAGGTCATAACAGGAAGAGGGAGGGGGCAGAGAGGAGTCAAACAACAGTCCAAGGTCAAGAAACAAAGATCAGAGCATAGGCCGAAACAAAGGCCAACAGCACAACTGCAGAACCAGAAAGTATGACTGGCAAGGTTCTGGGAGAGCATGCTCAGTAAAGAAGCAGATCAATTACCAGGAAGATGGAACACCTGAGTTATCAGAACCTCCCAGAACCAGCATGGAAGCCTGCACTGTCAATCAACCAACCAGTTCAGTAGCTCAGGAAAACACAGCAGAGCATCTCCTAATGTGCAAGATGCTCTGCACAGAGGAATCGTGACACTGCAAGCTCAGTAGTCCAGGAAAGCGCAGCAGAGCATCTCCTAATGTGCAAGATGCTCTGCACAGTGGAATCATGTCACTGCAAGCTCAGTAGTCCAGGGAAGCGCAGCAGAGCATCTCCTAATGTGCAAGATGCTCTGCACAGAGGAATCGTGTCACTGCAAGCTCGGTAGTCCAGGAAAGCACAGCAGAGCATCATAAGTGTGCAAGATGCTCTGCACAGAGGAATCGTGTCACTGCAAGCTCGGTAGTCCCAGAAAGCGCAGCAGAGCATCACAAGTGTGCAAGATGCTCTGCACAGAGGAATCGTGTCACTGCCAGCTTAGTAGCCCAGGAATGCGCAGCAGAGCATCTCCTGGGATGCAAGATGCTCTGCACAGAGGAATCGTGTCACTGCCAGCTTAGTAGCCCAGGAATGCGCAGCAGAGCATCTCCTAGGATGCAAGATGCTCTGCACAGAGGAATCGTGTCACTGCAAGCTCAGTATTCCAGGAAAGTGCAGCAGAGCATCACAAGTGTGCAAGATGCTCTGCACAGAGGAATCATGTCACTGCAAGCTCAGTAGTCCAGGGAAGCGCAGCAGAGCATCTCCTAATGTGCAAGATGCTCTGCACAGAGGAATCATGTCACTGCAAGCTCAGTAGTCCAGGAAAGCACAGAAGAGCATCATAAGTGTGCAAGATGCTCTGCACAGAGGAATCGTGTCACTGCAAGCTCGGTAGTCCCAGAAAGCGCAGCAGAGCATCACAAGTGTGCAAGATGCTCTGCACAGAGGAATCATGTCACTGCAAGCTCAGTAGTCCAGGAAAGCACAGCAGAGCATCACAAGTGTGCAAGATGCTCTGCACAGAGGAATCGTGTCACTGCCAGCTTAGTAGCCCAGGAATGCGCAGCAGAGCATCTCCTAGGATGCAAGATGCTCTGCACAGAGGAATCGTGTCACTGCCAGATTAGTAGCCCAGGAATGCGCAGCAGAGCATCTCCTAGGATGCAAGATGCTCTGCACAGAGGAATCGTGTCACTGCCAGCTTAGTAGCCCAGGAATGCGCAGCAGAGCATCTCCTAGGATGCAAGATGCTCTGCACAGAGGAATTGTGTCACTACCAGCTCAGTAGTCCAGGAAAGCGCAGCAGAGCATCACAAGTGTGCAAGATGCTCTGCACAGAGGAATCGTGTCACTACAAACTCAGTAGTCCAGGAAAACGCAGTAGAGCAATCGTGACAGTAATGATCTGTGTGGAGTCATAGGTAGGAATGATTGAGTGAAGAAACTCTGGACTGAAGCCATTTCTGTCTGTGCCATTGCTTCTATTTATCCCAAAAGGCCAATACGCTATATCGGATCCAACATATGAAAGAGACCAAGATCGTCTGGTGGGCTTTTGTTGGTCTCCAGAATTCTGCATTGTCCTAATTTTTATCCTTTCTTTGCTGCTTGCCAATAAAAAAAAAGAAACAAGGGATCAAGCAGGGAGTGCTGCTCTGAAGCCACCAGAATTATGAATGCAGCTAAAAAAAAAAAAAAAATACTATGTAACAAATGCCACCTAGGCAGCTATAACAAGCCATATTTTCACGACGTATGAAGAAAAAAAAAACCCACGTCAATAAAAAGTCTATGGTAATATAAATCCAATCTGGGTCGGAATAATTTTTTTCCACTTCAGCCTCGCTCACAATCCTCCAGTCTATTCATTACTGTCTTTTATAGTATTTTTATTTAATAAAACCTATTAGAGCTTCCATACAAATCTCTTTCCTTACGCCTCTATCTCTTCGCTGATCAATTTTTATACTGCTGACATCCCATCTTTACCATTTGCTCATTTAGAAATTCATAGTACCCGAGATGTGTCTCCCGGGGAGAAGGTCTATAAAATTTGTTGCGGCTGCCGGGCGCGCACGACTCGCTGATGTCCTATGACTAAATGCTTCGGAGAAAATAAAATTTGTTTCCGTAGTAAGCAGAACTGTTTAAATATTATTTATTTTTCTGCTTCATAGGAAATATATTGTGAAGTGCGGCATTGATTTAATACGCATCAATGTCTGTGTACACGCTCCCCCCAGAAAATTTATGAAACCTTTGTACAACTTCTTTAATTGAATTTTCCAAATCTCTCACCACACACAAATAATCAATATCTCCAGCCGTGAGGAGCGCGCAGAATTATTACCGTCTTTCTTTTCAATTCTGTTGTCATCAGCACATCGCCGGCACCTGGATATCTGCAATAACGGAGGCGGCAGAAATGGATCTGTCTTCAAGAGCGGAGACGTGTCTGATGTCGGGGCGGCCGGATCCCAATGGATTCCTTCCCGCGGTCTCGTTAGCGCTCGGTACGAAAAAAAAGTGTTTAATTGTAAATTAAGGCTACTTTCACACATCAGTTTTTTTCCATCAGGCACAATCCGGAAAAAAAAACGGATAAAACGGCGCCGGATCCGTTTTATCCTCACTGATTTGTATTAGGCTGCTTTCACACATCCGGTTTTTCCTGTGCGGCACAATCCGGCTCTTTGCAGAAAAACCGCAACCGTTTTTTTTTTGCCGTATTGTGCTGCATGGGCTTGCGTTCCATCCGTTTTTTGCCGCATGTGGCAGATTTAACCTATGTGGCGGCCGGATGGAACGTTGCCTGGCACGTTTTTTTGTCCAGCCGATGCGGCGCGATTTGCAATGCATGCCTACGGACGCCGCATGCCGCATCCTGCGGCAAACACCGCATCCGGCCGCCGCATGCATTTTTTCCACTGCGCATGCTCAGTAGCCTGCCGCAACCAGCAAAAACCGGACGGGCCGCATGTAAACAACTTATGCAAAGGATACGGTTTTGTCGCCGCATTCGTTGCATAGGTTTTTAGAGCCAGATTGGCCGGCTCTGCTAAAACCGGATGTGTGAAAGCAGCCTTAGCGCTGGATTGTGCCTGATCGCCTTGCGTTGCATCCGGCTTTTGCCAGATCCGGCGTAATTGGCTAATGCGGCGGCCGGATGGAACATCTCTTGTAACGTTTTTTGTCTCTGACAAAAAAACGCATCGCGCCAGATCCGGCGTGATTTACAATGAAAGCCTATGGACACCAGATCCGGCGTAATGTGGCAAAACACTGATGCGGCTGCCGGATCCATTTTTTTAAACTGAGCATGCTCCAATGTATTGTAAAAAAACGGATCCAGCTAAAAAAAACGGACAAAACTGATGCGCCGGATCCGTTTGACAAATCAGGTATACCGGATCTGTAAAAAAAAAAAAAAAAAAAAAAAAAAGGATCCGGCGCATCAGTTTTTTGCATATTCTGCACCAGATCCGTTGCATCAGGTACACGCCGGATTGTGCCTGATGCCAAAAAACTGATGTGTGAAAGTAGCCTAATAGGATGCGGCGCTGGTGCCTTCACGGTGACCATCCACGTACATTAGAGTGTCAGCTCTTCGGGATAGAGCAGCGATTGTTCTGGTGGCGGAGAAACATTGTATCTCTGGTTTTATAAGTATAGAGATAATTACAGGATAGAAAATTCAGACATAGATAGAAACACGATGGATAAGAGAAGATCAGATAAGTCATCATTACACTGGTAGAAAGTGATCTAGAGAAAAGTATGTGCCCCCCCCCACATTGCACCCACAGGGGCTTCTCTGACCTCCCATCTACATCTATACACATTAATATGGCGTCGGCCTCTCTGCAGATATAACCGCTCAGGCTGCTGGGTGCATTTCTACTATTTTGGAGGATCTGTGGGAAGTTTTTCCCCTTCTTCCAAAAGAACATTTGAGGCTCACAAGCTCTATTATTGGATGGGACTGAGGCCGGGCTCTGTGCGGCCGGTCATGTTCTCCCCCCGCCATGTCTGTATGGAGCTTGTGTAGTCATGGGGAGCAGATAAATAAGGGCTTCCCCAAACTGTTCCCACAAAGCTGAAACTGCAATTGTCCAGAATGTTGTCTTGATTCATAAGATTGTGCTTGGTGATGTACGGCTCTGCATTGTGCTTGGTGATGTATGGCTCGGCATTGTGCTTGGTGATGTATGGCTCGGCATTGTGCTTGGTGATGTATGGCTCGGCATTGTGCTTGGTGATGTATGGCTCGGCATTGTGCTTGGTGATGTACGGCTCGGCATTGTGCTTGGTGATGTACGGCGTGGCATTGTGCTTCGCGATGTACGGCTCGGCACTGTGCTTGGCGATGTACGGCTCGGCACTGTGCTTGGTGATATACGGCTCGGCATTGTGCTTGGTGATATACGGCTTGGCACTGTGCTTGGTGATGTACGGCTCAGCATTGTGCTTGGTGATGTACGGCTCGGCATTGTGCTTGGTGATGTACGGCTCGGCACTGTGCTTGGTGATGTACGGCTCGGCATTGTGCTTGGTGATATACGGCTTGGCACTGTGCTTGGTGATGTACGGCTCGGCATTCTGCTTGGTGATGTACGGCTCGGCATTGTGCTTGGTGATGTACAGCTCGGCATTGTACTTCGCGATGTACGGCTCGGCACTGTGCTTGGCGATGTACGGCTCGGCACTGTGCTTGGTGATATACGGCTCGGCATTGTGCTTGGTGATATACGGCTTGGCACTGTGCTTGGTGATGTACGGCTCAGCATTGTGCTTGGTGATGTACGGCTCGGCATTGTGCTTGGTGATGTACGGCTCGGCACTGTGCTTGGTGATGTACGGCTCGGCATTGTGCTTGGTGATATACGGCTTGGCACTGTGCTTGGTGATGTACGGCTCGGCATTCTGCTTGGTGATGTACGGCTCGGCATTGTGCTTGGTGATGTACAGCTCGGCATTGTACTTGGCGATGCACGGCTCGGCATTGTGCTTGGTGATGTACGGCTCAGCATTGTGCTTGGTGATGTACGGCTCGGCATTGTACTTGGCGATGCACGGCTCGGCATTCTGCTTGGTGATGTACGGCTCGGCATTGTGCTTGGTGATGTACGGCTCGGCATTGTACTTGGTGATGTACGGCTCGGCATTGTACTTGGTGATGTATGGCTCAGCATTGTGCTTGGTGATGTATGGCTCGGCATTGTGCTTGGTGATGTATGGCTGAGCATTGTGCTTGGTGATGTACGGCTCGGCATTCTGCTTGGTGATGTACGGCTCAGCATTGTGCTTGGTGATGTACGGCTCGGCATTGTACTTGGTGATGTATGGCTCAGCATTGTGCTTGGTGATGTACGGCTCGGCATTGTGCTTGGTGATATACGGCTCGGCACTGTGCTTGGTGATGTACGGCTCGGCACTGTGCTTGGTGATGTACGGCTCGGCATTCTGCTTGGTGATGTACAGCTCGGCATTGTACTTGGCGATGCACGGCTCGGCATTGTGCTTGGTGATGTACGGCTCAGCATTGTGCTTGGTGATGTACGGCTCGGCATTGTGCTTGGTGATGCACGGCTCGGCATTGTGCTTGGTGATGCACGGCTCGGCATTGTGCTTGGTGATGCACGGCTCGGCATTGTGCTTGGTGATGTATGGCTCAGCATTGTGCTTGGTGATGCACGGCTCAGCATTGTGCTTGGTGATGTATGGCTCGGCATTGTGCTTGGTGATGTACGGCTCGGCATTGTGCTTGGTGATGCACGGCTCGGCATTGTGCTTGGTGATGCACGGCTCGGCATTGTGCTTGGTGATGCACGGCTCGGCATTGTGCTTGGTGATGTATGGCTCAGCATTGTGCTTGGTGATGCACGGCTCAGCATTGTGCTTGGTGATGTATGGCTCGGCATTGTGCTTGGTGATGTACGGCTCGGCATTGTGCTTGGTGATGCACGGCTCGGCATTGTGCTTGGTGATGTACGGCTCGGCATTGTGCTTGGTGATGCACGGCTCGGCATTGTGCTTGGTGATGCACGGCTCGGCATTGTGCTTGGTGATGCACGGCTCGGCATTGTGCTTGGTGATGTACGGCTCGGCACTGCTTGGTGATGAACAGTTCGGGATTGTGCTTGGTGATGTACGGCTACAGCTGCTCGGCCATGAAGCTCCCGGTGGGTGCAGCAGTGTACATACTGATGCTACCAGAGAGGTCTGCTGGACTCTTCAGTTATGGGGTCAGCAGAGCGGTGGTGACTTTTTTTGTCCTCTGCTCCTCAGCACTCAGACCCCCATTCTGTAACGTTACGAGGTCTCCATTTGAGTTGCTGATTCCTTCCACTTCTCAATAATATCAGTCACAGGTGATGGGGAAGATTCAGGAGGAAGAAATGAAAAGAACGGACTTGTTACCCCGGTGGCTCCTACTACAGGACGCGCTGGTACCTGTGAGCTCTAAACCAGCAGCCAATGTCACGGAGGTAGACAGTTGTTATATACTGGTGGGCGAAGAGCTGCTTTGAGGAATCTGGAATTCAATTAGTCCAGAAGTTTCCCTCCACTCTTTACACAGACAGATCTGCAGGTTTTTCCCTCTGCTCTATATACAGACACATCTGCAAACAGCAAACAGTTTAATTTTAGTTTCATCAGACCACAGGACGTCTCCAAAAATTAAGGTCTGTGCTCTGTGCGCATTTTCAAACATTAATGTGGTTTCTTTTGGAGTAATGGCTTCTTCCTGGCAGAGTGGCCTTTCAGCCCATGTTGATTCAGTACTCGTTTCACTGTGGATAATGACACAATCTTACCAGCTTCCACCAGCATCTTCACAAGGTCTTCTGCTTTTGTTCTTGGGTTTATATACACATGTCTGACCAAAGCACGTTCATCTCTGGTACAAAGAACCTGTCTCCTTCATGAGCGGTATGATGGCTGGACATTCCCATCTTGTTTGTACTTGCGTATAATTGTTTGTACAGATGAACGAGGCACCTTCATGAATCTGGAAATTTGACCCAAGTATGAACCAGAATTTGCAATTCTTTTCCTTAGATCTTGGCTGATTTCTTTTAACTTTCCCATGATGCTACACAAAGAAGCCGTGTGATTCAGGTGTCCATTATAATACACCCACAGGTGTGTCTCTAGTTAACTCAGATGTTGCCAATAAACCTATCAGAAGCTTCCAAAAACATGACATCATCATATGGGCGGTCCCATATTGTTTAAAGGCTCTCTCAGTACTCTTAGGCGGGCTTTGCACGCTGCGACATCGGTAACAATGTGTTACCGATGCTGCAGCGATAGTCCCGCCCCCGTCGCACGTTCGATATATAGTGAAAGCTGCCGTAGCGATTATTATCGCTACGGCAGCTTTACACGCACATACCTGCCATGCGACGTCCCTCTGGCCGGCGACCCGCCTCCTTCCTTAGGGGGCTGGTCGTGCGGCGTCACAGTGACGTCACACGGCAGGCGGCCAAATGAAGTGGAGGGGCGGAGATGAGCAGGATGTAAACATCCCGCCCACCTCCGTCCTTCTCATTGCAGCCGGGACGCAGGTAAGGTGAAGTTCCTCGCTCCTGCGGCTTCATACACAGCGATGTGTGCGGCCGCAGGAACGAGGAACTACATCGTACCTGTCGCTCCCCCGGCATTATGGAAATGTCGGAGGCTGCAGCGATGATACGATGACGACGATTTTGCGCTCGTTCATCGTATCATCTAGGATTTACACACTACGACATCGCAAGTGACGCCGGATGTGCGTCACTTTCGATTTGACCCCACCGACATCGCACCTGCGATGTCGTAGTGTGCAAAGCCCGCCTTAGTGTATGGAAACTTTTGACTTTGCAGAAGATAATAAAAATGCCTTTAAACATTCTCTCTCTCTCATTATTCTGGTATTTGGCAAACAGAAATAATTGTGGATCCTAATTGACCTAAAATGGGAACGGTTTATTCTGATTTCATGTCAGATAGTGATAAAAATGTGTTGACCTAATAGGCATCTCATTCATTTAGTCCAAATAAACAGCTCCAGGGAAATATTTAATGTGAAAACTAATCTTTATTACCTTCCTATCCTTAGTTGTCAGCCCTTGCAGTTACAGTTCGGGCGCCCGAGGGTGCCCTACTGACCCATGGAGATGGCCGTGTCCCCTCTGACGAATGCTCCATCCACCTCCAGATTGGTTTATATAGTGGTTAATATGTATCTCAGTGCAGCTCTTGGCAGATACATTCACTTAGAAAATATTTTGTTTACCAGTCACGGGCGAACAATGGCTCCGTTTTTTCCCGCCTGTAGGAGATAATGATATAGTGACCGGCGCATAATGGCCGCCATTCATGCGCTGATGTTCTCCATTAGGTTGTTTTAAGGAAAGCTTGTTCAAGTAAAGTAAATAAATTTCATGCTTCGCCATGTGACGATAATGTGACATTCTGGCTGGAGCGAGCCGCAGAACCGTCACGGGTTTAAAGTTTTCTGAGCAGAACTAATCAAAAGTAATCACGAAAGAAAAACCACATCCAAAAAGGACGAGGAGGATTCACAACGGCAGCCGCTCCACTTTCCCATCACCTTATTCAAACTCCATATTTCCATCACTGCGTTATTATAGGACTTGCTCTTTATCTGATCTATTATAATTAATGACATCCAAAAAAGGGAAACCACCGAGAAACAGCAGCCATTAAATAAGCCCTGAAAAGTCCCCCCCAGAGGCCGGAAATCAGCACCTTCCACCCTAAAGGGATAGGACATCCAAATACATTCATCTTCCAGTGTACAAGTGATGCCAGAAAACTAATGGTCTGACTGCAGAGACCCCACAACTGCCAGAAGGACCCCACAACGGCCAGAACCATGAAAGAGGAGATAGACTAGAGGATGAGCATTCATCCAATCAGAGAAACCTGTTATAGGGATTGTAGGAGAACCTGCAGCTCAACTAGCAACGGTCAAACTTTTATTATACGTCCCATGGATGAGGGATGAAGGTTTTACTTTGAACATCCCTTCCTTATCCTGTATTATACTCCAGAGCTGCACTCACTATTCTGCTGCTGCAGTAACTGTGTACATGCATTACATCACTGATCCTGAGTTACATCCTGTATTATACTCCAGAGCTGCACTCACTATTCTGCTGGTGCAGTCACTGTGTACATACATTACATCACTGATCCTGAGTTACATCCTGTATTATACTCCAGAGCTGCACTCACTATTCTGCTGGTGCAGTCACTGTGTACATACATTACATCACTGATCCTGAGTTACATCCTGTATTATACTCCAGAGCTGCACTCACTATTCTGCTGGTGTAGTCACTGTGTACATACATTACTGATCCTGTATTATACTCCAGAGCTGCACTCACTATTCTGCTGCTGCAGTAACTGTGTACATATATTACTTATTCTGCACTGATCCTGAGTTACATCCTGTATTATACTCCAGAGCTGCACTCGCTATTCTGCTGGTGCAGTCACTTTGTACATACATTACAGTTCCTGTATTGTACCCCAGAGCTGCACTCACTATTCTGCAGGTGGAGTCACTTTGTACATACTGTATATTACATTACTTATCCTGTACTGATTCTAAGTTACATCCTGTATTATACTCCAGAGCTGCACTCACTATTCTGCTGGTGCAGTCACTGTGTACATACATTATAGTAATGATCCTAAAGCGGGCTTTACACACTGCGATATCAGTCTCGATATCGCTAGTGTGGGTACCCGCCCCATCTGTTGCATGACACGGGCAAATCGCTGCCCGTGGCGCACAACATCGCCCAGACCCGTCACACATACTTACCTTCCCGGCGACGTTGCTGTGATCGGCGAACCGCCTCCTTTCTAAGGGGGCGGTCTGTGCGGCGTCACAGCGACGTCACTGAGCAGCCGCCCAATAGAAGCGGAGGGGCAGAGATGAGCAGGACGTAACATCCCGCCCACCTCCTTCCTTCCTCATAGCGGCCGGGAGGCAGGTAAGGAGAGCTTCCTCGTTCCTGCGGTGTCACACGGAGCGATGTGTGCTGCCACAGGAACGAGGAACAACCTTGTTACTGCTGCAGTAACGATATTTGAGAATGGCCCCCCATGTCACCGATGAGCGATTTTGCACGTTTTTGCAACGCTCATCGGTGTCACACGCCACGGCATCGCTAATGCGGCCGGATGTGCGTCACCAAATCCGTGACCCCAACGAGTTCGCATTAGCGATGTCGTAGCGTGTAAAGCCCCCTTTAGTTACATCCTGTATTACACTCCAGAGCTGCACTCTGTATTCTGCTGGTACAGTGACTGTGTATATAAACATTATCGTACTGATCTTGAGTTACATTCTGCATTATACTCCAGAGCTGCACTCACTATTCTGCTGGATGAACAATGGAAACAGTCTTGAACATGTCCTTAATACTTCTTTCTGTACATCCGATAACGGTACAATTCTTGGTGTAAAGACCATCAACAGAAGAAAAAAGACAGGTATTTTGCCGCGCTTGAAGACCATAGACTATGATGTCAGGCAAATGATTCTTTTTATTTCATCCTACGCGTTTCGGAGACCACAACTGTCTCCTTCTTCAGGGAAAGGAACCACCACCACACCAGAGTAATCTGATGACTGGTGTGAGCCGCAGTAATGGTTTCCATGTGATTGTTCCTCTCCGGTTTTCGGAGGTCGGGGGCTTATTCACAATGTGACAACCAGTATGGCGGCTCTTCCTGTTGTCACTTTTGCAAAAATGGCTGCAGCCGCAACAGGACAGACAGAATGTTATCTTAGAGGTGTAAATTCCCCATCACTAATTAAAGGGGCGGTCAGTCCGTGCTCCATAAACACATTAATGCCAAGTCCACAATAGCCATAATTGTAGCGGACAACAGTCCTTTATGTTCCCAGAGGTCTCCAAAGCGTTAAATTACAAGACAAAATTGGCTCCAGGGCTTTTCTTGTCGCCCAAAAGTCGTAAATTCTGAACCAGTTCTTGAAAACGAAGCGAACGGAAATAAATATTGAATTTTGTGTTAAAGTGCTGGAATCGACAAAAGTTCCCGGCTCTTTCCAAATTCTTTTTCCATAAGTTTTCTGCAACAAGGCTGCGGCTGACAAGAGGCCGCGCCGCTAAATACTGCATGTGCCTGGCTCTTCTGGGCAAGGTTACACCGCGCTCCAGGGTCGTGATGAACGAGCGGCGCCGGCGTCCGGCCGGGTTATAACTCCATCCTAACGGCTGGTAAATCTTGTATCCCCTGTCGCCCCTATGATGCGAATAGTCGGAGAATTCCCCCCCACTAGTGGGGAGGTCAGGTAGGAAGTAGCACTGCCCTGCATGACAATACGAGCGGACCCCCGTGGGGGGGAGGGGGAGCAGCCCCTTTCCTACCTCCCAGCAGGTGAAGGAGACTTTATCTTTTTGTTGTTGTTTTGTTTGTAAACACTGAAAACCAAATTAGCAGCAAAGTGTTGGGTTTGTGTAATTGGTGTAAATGGGGAATCCCACCTAAAATATCAGGAAGAGCTCAGTATGACAGGAGTATTGCACCCCTAGAGGTCAATGCATGTATAACGCCACCATGAGCACGTGATCAACTAATCGCTTTTATAGGACATTGCAGCACTTCTGCACTGCAGTGTATTGTCGGTCAGTAAAGAAAAAAAGTAAAGTTTCACATTCTCCTCTCGTGAGAGTGTCTTTCCCAGTAATATAGGCTGGATGTGAGGTCTGTGCGTCTCTCCCAGTAATATAGGCTGGATGTGAGCTCTGTGCGTCTCTCCCAGTAATATAGGCTGGATGTGAGGTCTGTGCGTCTCTCCCAGTAATATAGGCTGGATGTGAGCTCTGTGTGTCTCTCCCAGTAATATAGGCTGGATGTGAGGTCTGTGCGTCTCTCCCAGTAATATAGGCTGGATGTGAGGTCTGTGCGTCTCTCCCAGTAATATAGGCTAGATGTGAGCTCTGTGTGTCTCTCCCAGTAATATAGGCTGGATGTGAGGTCTGTGCATCTCTCCCAGTAATATAGGCTGGATGTGAGGTCTGTGCGTCTCTCCCAGTAATATAGGCTGGATGTGAGGTCTGTGCGTCTCTCTCAGTAATATAGGCTGGATGTGAGGTCTGTGTGTCTCTCCCAGTAATATAGGCTGGATGTGACCTCTGTGTGTCTCTCCCAGTAATATAGGCTGGATGTGAGCTGTGTCTCCCAGTAATATAGGCTGGATGTGAGGTCTGTGTGTCTCTCCCAGTAATATAGGCTGGATGTGACCTCTGTGTGTCTCTCCCAGTAATATAGGCTGGATGTGAGCTGTGTCTCCTAGTAATATAGGCTGGATGTGAGCTGTGTCTCCCAGTAATATAGGCTGGATGTGAGCTGTGTCTCCCAGTAATATAGGCTGGATGTGAGCTGTGTCTCCCAGTAATATAGGCTGGATGTGAGCTGTGTCTCCCAGTAATATAGGCTGGATGTGAGCTGTGTCTCCCAGTAATATAGGCTGGATGTGAGCTCTGTGTGTCTCTCCCAGTAATATAGGCTGGATGTGAGCTCTGTGTGTCTCTCCCAGTAATATAGGCTGGATGTGAGCTCTGTGTGTCTCTCCCAGTAATATAGGCTGGATGTGAGCTGTGTCTCCCAGTAATATAGGCTGTATGTGAGCTCTGTGTGTCTTCCCCAGTAATATAGGCTGGATGTGAGCTGTGTCTCCCAGTAATATAGGCTGGATGTGAGCTGTGTCTCCCAGTAATATAGGCTGGATGTGAGGTCTGTGTGTCTCTCCCAGTAATATAGGCTGGATGTGAGCTTTGTGTGTCTCTCCCAGTAATATAGGCTGGATGTGAGCTGTGTCTCCCAGTAATATAGGCTGTATGTGAGCTCTGTGTGTCCCTCCCAGTAATATAGGCTGGATGTGAGCTTTGTGTGTCTCCCAGTAATATAGGCTGGATGTGAGGTCTGTGTCTCTCCCAGTAATATAGGCTGGATGTGAGGTCTGTGTGTCTCTCCCAGTAATATAGGCTGGATGTGAGGTCTGTGTGTCTCTCCCAGTAATATAGGCTGAATGTGAGGTCTGTGTGTCTCTCCCAGTAATATAGGCTGGATGTGAGCTTTGTGTGTCTCTCCCAGTAATATAGGCTGGATGTGAGCTGTGTCTCCCAGTAATATAGGCTGTATGTGAGCTCTGTGTGTCCCTCCCAGTAATATAGGCTGGATGTGAGCTTTGTGTGTCTCCCAGTAATATAGGCTGGATGTGAGGTCTGTGTCTCTCCCAGTAATATAGGCTGGATGTGAGGTCTGTGTGTCTCTCCCAGTAATATAGGCTGGATGTGAGGTCTGTGTCTCACCCAGTAATATAGGCTGGATGTGGCTTGAACGCCTTACTAAGTATGGGCCTGTATGAGTTAGTACCTCATACTCTCAGTGTATAGGTTCTAGTTATTTAGATTCAGAGGCTGAGAATCCATCCTGTTGAAATACATTGTAACAAAACCTCAACTGTGAGAAGTGTCAGTGCAAATAAAAATCAACAAGTGATCAGAACCGAGTGGCTCACAGAGGATAGTCTAGACAGGATGACAATGTAGCAACCTCTCAGCTGTGAGAAGTATTAGGTCAGGACTGTACGTTTCTGCGTTTTATATTCTGCATTTTTAAGAGCCGTGCATCCTCGAACAAAAACTGATCACCCCTCATTAGATATTAGCCAATCTGCATGTTTTGCATGCTCTAAAAACAGCCTTGGTCTTCCCAAAAATAATGGCTGTGCTGGTGACAGGTGCTCGTGCGGAGCGGGGCAGGGGCTTGTATTTTCAGATGACAAGCAGGTGAGAGCAGCAGGACATTTTTTTTGCATTCAGCAGGGGAAAGTATTTTCAGACCCGAAAATGGAAATGTCCCTTTTAGGCCAAAAGCAAAGCAAAAGTTCAGAGCTATGCGGCTAAATGGGTACGAGAGCTCGGCGACGGCTCGGCAGCTGGACGCCCACATGGGGTGAAAGGGTCCCGCAGACCAGAGGTTGTTGTTTAAAAAGCAAGTTTTATTATTGCTCAAATCGGTGTATGGCTGCCATAGCACGCAGCCCGATACCAAACTATGTGGAAACAGCAAGGCAAATCTCTAAATCTCTTTAACAGAAGTTCAGGCAAGAGGGCTGCCCCCCAAAATCATGGAAATTATACAATATTATCATTATTATTAATAAAAAGGTTCAATATTTATATTAAAAAAATAATAAAGTGCACAGACACTTATAATAATTGTTGGATGCACGTGCGTTTGGCCAACAGCCATACATACATGATCGCTTGGCCATTGGCTGTAAAGTGAACAGATGGAATTTGCCCACACACCAAAAACACATCATGATTAGAGCTGAGCGGACCCGAATTGTAAAAGTCCGGATCCGTGCGGTTTCAATGTTGCCCGGGTGCCGGATCCAGGCCTGGGATTCCCGCTGTTTGATCCGACACTTGAGAAAATAAAAAAAATAAAAAGGAAAAATAAAGAAAATACGAATGAAGCGAGCTTCATACTTACCCAGGCTCCGGCTCGGCTGTACGCTGCTCCTGCGGCCTCCCTGGGCCGCTCATTTCACATGCACGGCTTTCCCCTCTCACCGGCCGGCCTGGCGTCTGTGACTGGTTGCAGTCAGTCGTGCCCCCAGCCTGTGTCATGGCGTCTGCCTGCAGTCACTGCTCATCGTGGCTCATTCATTCTCTGGAGCTCACAGCGGGCAGTCATACTCTATGGCCGCTCGCTGTGATATTCAGATGTAGCAGAGGTGGAATCGCCGTGGGACCTCGTGTGGATTACATTGGACCTGCAGGGATGTTAGAGGTTAATAAGGTGGTGAAAGAGGGGGCTTTTTTGTATTTAATTCCAAATAAAGGATTTTTAGGGTGTTTGTGTTTATTTACTCATAGTCGCCTGCCATCATTAATCTAGGGTTTAGTAGCAGCTGTGCGCTGTTATTAACCCTTATTACCCAGTTTGCCACCGCACCAGGGCATTTGGGAAGAGCCGGGTAAAGCGCCGGATTTCACATCTAATAGATGTGACAATTCCGGGAGGCTGGAGGCTGATATGTTTAGGCTCAGACTCTCCAACCTGAGAATACCAGCCCCCAGCTGTGGGGCTTTATCTTGGCTGGGTATCAAAATTGGGGGGAACTGCACATAGTCTTTTTAAAATTATTTACTTAAATAAAAAAAAAAACAAACAACTGCATGCGAATCTCTTCTTTTGATACACAGCTAAGATAAACGCAAGCATGGGGCTGTAGCCGTGGGCTTTATCTGTGTTGGGTATCAGAATACCGGGAGAGGGGGGTGGGGACACCCTGCACCAATTGTATTTATGTTTTTTTTTTTTATATACCATGATACTGAGGGTAGATGCTAGAATGTAAGGGTTCCTTCCAGATATGATATCATTCGGGCACGCCCCCTATTACATGATAGGGGCGTGTTCAAAATGCTGTCCGAAGCTTTCAGCCAGAATAAACACTCTTTTTCTACCTCCATGTGGGCATGGAGCTGTTTATAATAGAAGCGGAGGTCTGGGGGCGAGACCCCCAGATAGGGGGAGTGCAAGGGGGGGGGGGGGGTGAGAGGCGAAGTCCCCCCTTGCATAATTATGGTGACGAGAGGAAACATCATCATGCCCACTAACCTGTATGGAGCCCATACGTTTTAGGCTCACAGTAGATGCTAAGGTATAGGGGCTCCTTTACTTACACTACTTTCCCCGCCCACTGGCCGTCCTGGTGCCTGTGATTTGATGCAGTCAGCTGACACACCGCCACTCAGGGTGGGGGTGTGTCTGACTGTAATTAGCGACCCAGGCAGTGAATGCGAGGCCTGGGAGCAGCGTCCAGCCATACCGGAGCCTTGATAAGTCTACTGCATGCGCTTCCATTTTTCTATCCCTTCTACCACCATTTTTAATCTCTGGATTCTGCTTCCCATAGACTTATATGGGGACAGACTCTGGACCGGATCCATTTTTTTTAAAAAAAAAAAAAAAGCGCACGGTCCTGCTGGTCCCGGTTTTCTGTGAGTCCGCCCAACTTTAATCAGGACGTAATATTTCTCACAGAATTTGTTACATTTGTATCCAATCCTCTGTGAGCAGGAAAAATGAAATGCAGAATGTGTCAGCACAAGATAAAATGTATCAGTGCAGAGAGTTCAGGTCACAGGAGGATTATATAGAAAGGATACAACTGTAGCAAACTTTCCATGGAGAGCAGCACAAGGCCTCGGTTTTCACATTCACAGTCTGCAGAGATCTTGCAAATGGTAAGGCCTCCTTCACACATCAGGTTTTTTCCGGTAGCAAGGGTGTCACATGGACCGCACACTGATGGGATGCATATGACATCAGTGTGACACGTATCGGAGATAAAACACAGGTTACATAAAAATAAAGAATATTTATACTTACCTGTCTCCGGCGCTGCTGTTTATTCCGGGCCCGCTCATTATGCTCATGTATATTCACCGCACTCAGCGCGGATCTGGAAGTAACAGCAGCACCGGAGACAGGCAAGTATACCAGCTCATGCTATCCGGATAGCACATGGACGCTGCTGTTTCTTCTGGGCCCGCTCATTATGCTCATGAATATTCATTTCACTCAGCGCGGATTCAGAAGTAACAGCAGCACCGGAGACAGGCAAGTATACCAGCTCATGCTATCCGGATAGCACATGGACGCTGCTGTTTCTTCTGGGCCCGCTCATTATGCTCATGAATATTCATTGCACTCAGCGCGGATTCAGAAGTAACAGCTGCGCCGGAGACAGGTAAGTATACCAGCTCATACTGTCCGTGTGCTATCCGAATGTCACACTGATAGCACGCGCATACACATATGCACCATGAAACACGTGTGTGTTTTACACGGATGTGTGAAGGAGGCCTAACACAAACTATAATCACAGTTTTTGAACTGTAAGGCTATGTGTGCACTCTGAGAATTTGGTACAGAAATTTCTGCACCAAACTGCATCTCTTGGCAGAAAAAACCCCAAAAATATGTGTTTTTTTCTATGCATTTTGGGGTGGAAAAATGCTGCAAAAACGCTGAAAGAATTGACATGCTGCAGATTTATTTCTGCACTAAATTTGTCAGGGTAAAAAAGCACGTGCAGAAAACTTGAGCATTTAAATTGACTTTACTTGAATAAGGATTTACTTGCAGTTTTGTGACATAACTGCACCTAAAAACACATAAATAAGGTGATAAAAATGCACTGTGTCCACACAGGTTAAAATGATTACACTTTCTTTTTAACACCTGAATGTTTTGCATGAAGCGAACGCTTTATCCGATGTCCCAGGAATGTCTGCACCCCACTGTTCTGGGGGTGAATATCCTGAGATAAAGAGCATAATCCACTGGTGGTAAGAATCGCTGAAGAAACTGGACCTAGATAAGGGGGGGAAACAAAAAAATGTGAATAGTATGAAGCTTTGAGACCACAACAGAAGGAAAAATAGCACAGACCAATTTAAAACGCCCTCAACAGGAGTAAGAGGAGTGAGGGGGGTTGGGGAGGCCCCCACAAGCCATACAGGACTATACGATATGCCATCACCGTATAATATGGGAAGATGCTTAAGTAGTGAAGGCTGCAGAAAAGCACTCGCTGCCCCTTTAGCGGCCACATTTTTTAAGCTTTAGCGCCATTTTTCAGATTTACAAGATTATAAATATATATATTTTTTTTTAAACTTGTTGACTCTTTGGGTCAGGGAGCGATGACATTCGGGGCACTCACCTTCATCCGATGCGCGGCCGCTTCTTTATTTTTCTCACTTCGCAAACTACGGAAAAAAAAAAAATGACATAACATCTCATCCTCCGGGCAAAGTGCTCAGCGCATTACATGCTGGACGGGAGCGGCAAGGTGATTGTAGGACTAATAAGAGTGCACATGTAAAAACCAAAGTACTTTTTGGTGAAATCTTTTATACCCTTATACCCCCCATGGCATGCAGAAAAGAAACTCAAGACACAAAAATAGTAGCATCAAGTCGGTGATAACGTATGACGATACTACAATAGTGTATCTCTACACCAGGAGAACAGAGTAAATTTGCTTCAAAGAATATCAAAAAGTTTATTATCAAGTTATTACACATACAATATTACGTGAGATAAAACAGGCACGAGAGGAAAAGATGATATAAAAGGCAATAACACCTGGGGGCTGCACAACCATTAATAAGAAGAGATCCAAACTCTAACCACCAGGCAATATGTATCCATCAAAGCAAGAAAAAGAGCCCCAGTGGGCTCATTTATCAAAGGCACAGCCCAATTTTTGTTTGATGGTTACCCAGGCCCAAGTGGAGGGTAAACAAATAGGCAACAGGCAAGCAGTAGTTGTGCTAAAGGAACACATGCATCAGGCGTCCCCTATTAGGTAAATAGACCCATAAGGGTTCAGTGTACATACAATAAGCCGGGGCAAGCTGTATGCATGTGGACCCAGTCCACCAATACTGCTAACCTGTAAAAGCCAAGGAATGTGCAGACCGACCAAGGGTGACAGGGAGGGTGAGACCCCCAGTACAAACTCCAACGTACGTTTCACGATGGTAGTGTTCGCTTCGTCAGGGAGTGGGTACGTAGCACAGAAGGGCTACTATAAATAGCCCAAAGCACAGCTGGGGCACCGCACTGATAAATCTTGGCGCGTGCGCACATCGCGCCAGGCAGACCCAGCACCTCCCACCGGCCGTCACGATCCGGCGCATGCGCGGGAGTGGGGACGCGTCTCCATAGCTCCCGCGCATGCGCCCCGATCAATCAGAGACGGCCGCGGCAGGCCGGGCTGGCGGCGGAAATGCGCACGCGCGCATCAGTGCAGAACGGAGCTCAAAGGATCAGGGACACAGGCTATGTTGAGATCATGAATCATAGGTAAATACAAAAGAGACATAATACAATAACACTTGAGCTGCGTGATCCGGTTCCAGGAGTCCGTATGTAGATGTAGAATTGAGATGTGTCAAGAACAATTCATATTAGAGACCCAGATGAAAAAATCTGTGCTAAATAAAACAAGATGAAAGTAGGGGAAAACACAAAAAAGAAAAAATTAAAAATAGAACATGAATAACAAACAAAAACAAGCACATTGCGCCACAAAAATGAATGGCCACCATATTTGCTATATAAAAGAAACAATGAAAAAATACCCCTAAAAAATGGGGGGGGGGCAAACCCAAAGTGGTGTCAAAGAAAAGAGGCAAAGCTCAAAGCCTCATTGAGACCAGATGGGGCGACCGTTCCAAGAGTCACCATCCATCTAGTCTCACGCTGGGCCAGCCTCCGCTTAATGTTGCCACCACGAATGCCACTGTGAACGACTTCAATGCCGCGAATCAGTAAAGATTTAGGATCACAACCATGATGTGATTTAAAATGACGCGGCAGCGTCTTCAGAGTGGCAAGATCATCAACTGTCCGAGCCGCCGCAATATCTCGCGCATGTTCCCTTACGCGGATGCGGAGCTCACGGGATGTCAACCCAATATAGATTGCCGCAATGTCTCGCGCAGTTTCGTGTTTACATCTGCTGATGGGAAACGCGAGTTTCACATCAGAGACTACATTTCTTGTGGTACATCTAATGTGATTTATTACGCGGTATGCGGGTGCTCACTAATCTATATTGGGTTGACATCCCGTGAGCTCCGCATCCGCGTAAGGGAACATGCGCGAGATATTGCGGCGGCTCGGACAGTTGATGATCTTGCCACTCTGAAGACGCTGCCGCGTCATTTTAAATCACATCATGGTTGTGATCCTAAATCTTTACTGATTCGCGGCATTGAAGTCGTTCACAGTGGCATTCGTGGTGGCAACATTAAGCGGAGGCTGGCCCAGCGTGAGACTAGATGGATGGTGACTCTTGGAACGGTCGCCCCATCTGGTCTCAATGAGGCTTTGAGCTTTGCCTCTTTTCTTTGACACCACTTTGGGTTTGCCCCCCCCCATTTTTTAGGGGTATTTTTTCATTGTTTCTTTTATATAGCAAATATGGTGGCCATTCATTTTTGTGGCGCAATGTGCTTGTTTTTGTTTGTTATTCATGTTCTATTTTTAATTTTTTCTTTTTTGTGTTTTCCCCTACTTTCATCTTGTTTTATTTAGCACAGATTTTTTCATCTGGGTCTCTAATATGAATTGTTTTTGACACATCTCAATTCTACATCTACATACGGACTCCTGGAACCGGATCACGCAGCTCAAGTGTTATTGTATTATGTCTCTTTTGTATTTACCTATGATTCATGATCTCAACATAGCCTGTGTCCCTGATCCTTTGAGCTCCGTTCTGCACTGATGCGCGTGTGCGCATTTCCGCCGCCAGCCCGGCCTGCTGCGGCCGTCTCTGATTGATCGGGGCGCATGCGCGGGAGCTATGGAGACGCGTCCCCGCTCCCGCGCATGCGCCGGATCGTGACGGCCGGTGGGAGGTGCTGGGTCTGCCTGGCGCGATGTGCGCACGCGCCAAGATTTATCAGTGCGGTGCCCCAGCTGTGCTTTGGGCTATTTATAGTAGCCCTTCTGTGCTACGTACCCACTCCCTGACGAAGCGAACACTACCATCGTGAAACGTACGTTGGAGTTTGTACTGGGGGTCTCACCCTCCCTGTCACCCTTGGTCGGTCTGCACATTCCTTGGCTTTTACAGGTTAGCAGTATTGGTGGACTGGGTCCACATGCATACAGCTTGCCCCGGCTTATTGTATGTACACTGAACCCTTATGGGTCTATTTACCTAATAGGGGACGCCTGATGCATGTGTTCCTTTAGCACAACTACTGCTTGCCTGTTGCCTATTTGTTTACCCTCCACTTGGGCCTGGGTAACCATCAAACAAAAATTGGGCTGTGCCTTTGATAAATGAGCCCACTGGGGCTCTTTTTCTTGCTTTGATGGATACATATTGCCTGGTGGTTAGAGTTTGGATCTCTTCTTATTAATGGTTGTGCAGCCCCCAGGTGTTATTGCCTTTTATATCATCTTTTCCTCTCGTGCCTGTTTTATCTCACGTAATATTGTATGTGTAATAACTTGATAATAAACTTTTTGATATTCTTTGAAGCAAATTTACTCTGTTCTCCTGGTGTTGATGTGCTCTAATGAGTAGCTCTGAAGTGGTGTGGTGATTGGTCTTGACCCACCCCATTTCAATTGTCTGTATGGATTCCTGTAATCTAATCATATTCTCTGTGGTTTCCACAGTTTTTGTCCTTATTACTATGGATTTTAGGGCCCGCGATGATGCCTGGCTCTCTCAATTGAATATGGCACTTGAAGCGACTGGCAATATGGGTGACGAGGTTTCCGGTGATGTTGATACAAGAGAGGCGGTTTCCCGATACAGGGAACTTTTAAGACGTAGAACTAAGACGTGGTGGAACAGGGCGTTCCTGGATAAATACATATCGAAACATCTAATCCCAAGGGGTCTTCGAATACAAGTGTTCCCTTCCTTTCCCGTTGAAAATGACTCTTTTAGAGCTAAGTGGGAGGAGCTGTCAAATGTTTGCTCGAGGGGCCATTTGCAACTTCTTAGTGAATTCAACTCTTCATCCATCAATGAGATGGAAAAGGAAATGGAGCAACTTCTCCAACTTATCAGGTCAAAATTAACTACAGATGCATTAGCCAAATTTAATAATGACATTGATGCAGAACTTGGCAAATTGGAGAAGGAGTTACAGTCATTCAAGCTCAAAAAGTTTCAAAGAGATGTACGTGACCAGCAACTTAATCAGGTCTATAGATGGCAGCAACCCTCTTTTAGATCTCGATCTAAATATCGATCAAAGTCTGGATCACGTTCTCGTTCAACTTCTGTAGCGTCCGGTCTCTCCGCTGATGAAGGTGGATCCTCTGGGCGTTCTAATCCAAATACAATATCTGACCCAATACCATCTGGCGTGATAACAAGATTGAAGTCCTCCATGCATGCCCCACACAAAACATCTAAAAAGGTTAGCGGGGCATTGCAAGTAATTAATCTTTCCACACATATACTGTCAGAGGCTCAGGTTGAGGTCCTCTCTATGGGCCTCTCTTTCTCCCCGACTAATTCTTTTGATTTTTTTACAGCTATGAAAGATCTATTTCTGTTTTCCCGTAAGTTGGTTCTAAAGAAACTCCACAGTCGTGATGTGCCAACTTTCGATTTGGATAGTCGGGCAGAGAGAGAGGCTCTAGCAGTTTTGGAGGAGCTTCAATCCGAACAACAACCCTCTGACAGTATTGGTAGGTTTCCATCTTGTATCATGCCTAGGTCAGTTAAGTTTCCCCCCTTGTCATTATGTCCCTCTGTTGATATTTTTACCAAATTGGTTGTAGATGACTTTTCGCATTTGTCATCTAGACGGCATAATGATAACCTCACTTGTCAACAGAGGTCGGCCCTCAAACAATTGGAATCATGGAGGGACGTACTTTTTAAACCTGCTGACAAGGGGGGAAACATTGTAATATGGCCCATTATGAAATATGAGAAAGAGGCCTTTCGCCAGCTGAGGGATAGGGATACCTATCAAAAGCTTGATTTCAATCCCATTAATTCTTTTTCAAGAGATCTTCTGTTGATCCTTGAGCAGGCCTTTGACAGCGGGCTTATTACCAAGAAGGTCTTGGAAGGACTTTTAGTCAAATTCCCCAAGGTGCCCACGTTTTATCTGCTCCCCAAGATTCATAAAGATGCCGTCAGTCCGCCGGGCCGTCCGATTGTGTCTGGTTTGGAGGGAATGTGTGACCCGGTGTGTAAATTCATTGATTACTATCTCAAACCCCTGGTCGAGACACTTCCCTCCTACCTCAAGGACACAACGGACGTGCTCAACAGGATTGACGGTATCTTTATGGAAGCGGACATGCTAATAGTCACGGCGGATGTTGAATCATTATACACCTGCATCCGCCATGAGGACGGGTTGGCGGCAGTCCGCTTCTTCCTCGGGACCTCCGGTCGGGACAGTGAGATGTGTGATTTGATACTCCAGCTGCTCCACTTTATCCTTACCCATAATTTTTTTACTTTTAAGAACTCTTTTTACCTACAGAAGCGCGGCACTGCAATGGGCGCGGCCTGTGCGCCCTCGTATGCTAATCTCTTCCTGGGTTACTGGGAGAGATTGGTATTTGGCGACGAGGGTGACGTGGCCGTGTCCCATGTGCAGTGCTGGCTTAGGTATATTGATGATTTGTTGTTTTTTTGGAGGGGTACGGTGGAGCAGCTGGATTTATTCATGGGCAGACTTGGCATGAATCCTTTTAACATCAAATTGACTTATAAATACAACACCAAGCGCATTGACTTTTTAGACATACTTATTGATGTTGACGATAGAAATTTGATTCAAACTGATGTCTTTCGTAAGTCAACATCTGTCAATGCGCTGATTCATGCCTCGTCTGCTCATCACACATCTACAATTCGTTCTGTCCCTACCGGACAGTTCCTGAGGATGAGGAGGATCTGCTCCTCGGATGCTAAGTTCGAGGAGCAGGCCGCTGACCTGATGTCTCGCTTTCGTGAGAGGGGTTATAGCAACCGCAGTATAAAACGTGGGTACCTCAGGGCTAAGAATACCTCTCGTTCCCAGCTCCTTCTTTCCAGACAAAAATCTCCTCAGGATTTTTCCAGTGTGAGATTTATCACCACCTATAATAGTGAATGGCAGCACATGAGGGCCATCCTTAATCGACACTGGCCTATCCTGAGGACCGATCCTGCTTTTCGGGATTCATCATTTGATTATCCCCCGATGACTGCCAGAAGGTCTTTCAATTTGAGGGATAAGCTTGTTCAGAGCCATTATGTTCCGCCTCCGTCTGGTTTTCTCGGCTCCACTCAACCACGAGTTGGTTGCTTCCCTTGTGGCCACTGCCTAGCTTGCCGCAATGTCTCGCGCAGTTTCGTGTTTACATCTGCTGATGGGAAACGCGAGTTTCACATCAGAGACTACATTTCTTGTGGTACATCTAATGTGATTTATTACGCGGTATGCGGGTGCTCACTAATCTATATTGGGTTGACATCCCGTGAGCTCCGCATCCGCGTAAGGGAACATGCGCGAGATATTGCGGCGGCTCGGACAGTTGATGATCTTGCCACTCTGAAGACGCTGCCGCGTCATTTTAAATCACATCATGGTTGTGATCCTAAATCTTTACTGATTCGCGGCATTGAAGTCGTTCACAGTGGCATTCGTGGTGGCAACATTAAGCGGAGGCTGGCCCAGCGTGAGACTAGATGGATGGTGACTCTTGGAACGGTCGCCCCATCTGGTCTCAATGAGGCTTTGAGCTTTGCCTCTTTTCTTTGACACCACTTTGGGTTTGCCCCCCCCCCCCATTTTTTAGGGGTATTTTTTCATTGTTTCTTTTATATAGCAAATATGGTGGCCATTCATTTTTGTGGCGCAATGTGCTTGTTTTTGTTTGTTATTCATGTTCTATTTTTAATTTTTTCTTTTTTGTGTTTTCCCCTACTTTCATCTTGTTTTATTTAGCACAGATTTTTTCATCTGGGTCTCTAATATGAATTGTTCTTGACACATCTCAATTCTACATCTACATACGGACTCCTGGAACCGGATCACGCAGCTCAAGTGTTATTGTATTATGTCTCTTTTGTATTTACCTATGATTCATGATCTCAACATAGCCTGTGTCCCTGATCCTTTGAGCTCCGTTCTGCACTGATGCGCGCGTGCGCATTTCCGCCGCCAGCCCGGCCTGCCGCGGCCGTCTCTGATTGATCGGGGCGCATGCGCGGGAGCTATGGAGACGCGTCCCCGCTCCCGCGCATGCGCCGGATCGTGACGGCCGGTGGGAGGTGCTGGGTCTGCCTGGCGCGATGTGCGCACGCGCCAAGATTTATCAGTGCGGTGCCCCAGCTGTGCTTTGGGCTATTTATAGTAGCCCTTCTGTGCTACGTACCCACTCCCTGACGAAGCGAACACTACCATCGTGAAACGTACGTTGGAGTTTGTACTGGGGGTCTCACCCTCCCTGTCACCCTTGGTCGGTCTGCACATTCCTTGGCTTTTACAGGTTAGCAGTATTGGTGGACTGGGTCCACATGCATACAGCTTGCCCCGGCTTATTGTATGTACACTGAACCCTTATGGGTCTATTTACCTAATAGGGGACGCCTGATGCATGTGTTCCTTTAGCACAACTACTGCTTGCCTGTTGCCTATTTGTTTACCCTCCACTTGGGCCTGGGTAACCATCAAACAAAAATTGGGCTGTGCCTTTGATAAATGAGCCCACTGGGGCTCTTTTTCTTGCTTTGATGGATACATATTGCCTGGTGGTTAGAGTTTGGATCTCTTCTTATTAATGGTTGTGCAGCCCCCAGGTGTTATTGCCTTTTATATCATCTTTTCCTCTCGTGCCTGTTTTATCTCACGTAATATTGTATGTGTAATAACTTGATAATAAACTTTTTGATATTCTTTGAAGCAAATTTACTCTGTTCTCCTGGTGTTGATGTGCTCTAATGAGTAGCTCTGAAGTGGTGTGGTGATTGGTCTTGACCCACCCCATTTCAATTGTCTGTATGGATTCCTGTAATCTAATAGTGTATCTCTGTATACAGGAGCTCCCCCTAGTGGTGACTGCAGACAGAATCTTATCATGTATCTCTGTATACAGGGAGCGCCCCCTAGTGGTGGCTGCGACAGGATCTTATGTATCTGTATACAGGGAGCTCCCCCTAGTGGTGGCTGCAGACAGGATCTTATCATGTATCTCTGTATACAGGGAGCTCCCCCTAGTGGTGGCTGCGACGGGATCTTATGTATCTGTATACAGGGAGCTCCCCCTAGTGGTGGCTGCAGACAGGATCTTATCATGTATCTCTGTATACAGGGAGCTCCCCTAGTGGTGGCTGCGACAGGATCTTATGTATCTGTATACAGGGAGCTCCCCCTAGTGGTGGCTGCAGACAGGATCTTATCATGTATCTCTGTTTACAGGGAGCTCCCCCTAGTGGTGACTGCAGACAGGATCTTATCATGTATCTCTATATACAGCTCCCCCTAGTGGTGGCTACAGACAGGATCTTATCATGTATCTCTGTATACAGGGAGCTCCCCCTAGTGGTGGCTGCGACAGGATCTTATGTATCTGTATACAGGGAGCTCCCCCTAGTGGTGACTGCAGACAGGATCTTATCATGTATCTCTATATACAGCTCCCCCTAGTGGTGGCTGCAGACAGGATCTTATCATGTATCTCTGTATACAGGGAGCTCCCCCTAGTGGTGGCTGCGACAGGATCTTATGTATCTGTATACAGGGAGCTCCCCCTAGTGGTGACTGCAGACAGGATCTTATCATGTATCTCTATATACAGCTCCCCCTAGTGGTGGCTGCAGACAGAATATTATCATGTATTTCTGTATACAGGGAGCTCCCCCTAGTGGTGACTGCAGACAGAATATTATCATGTATTTCTGTATACAGGGAGCTCCCCCTAGTGGTGACTGCAGACAGAATATTATCATGTATTTCTATATACAGGGAGCTCCCCCTAGTGGTGGCTGCAGACAGAATCTTATGTATTTCTGTATACAGGGAGCTCCCCCTAGTGGTGGCTGCAGACAGGATCTTATCATGTATCTATGTATACAGGGAGCTCCCCCTAGTGATGGCTGCAGACAGAATATCATCATGTATTTCTGTATACAGGGAGCTCCCCCTAGTGGTGGCTGCAGACAGAATATCATCATGTATTTCTGTATACAGGGAGCTCCCCCTAGTGGTGGCTGCAGACAGAATCTTATCATGTATCTCTGTATACAGGGAGCTCCCCCTAGTGGTGACTGCAGATAGAATATCATCATGTATTTCTGTATACAGGGAGCTCCCCCTAGTGGTGGCTGCAGACAGAATATTAGATATCTCTGTATGAAGAGAATTTGAAGCTTGTATCACTGATATATAGAATACAAATACTAAATACAGAATTTTAAACCAATTTAAATGCACTTTGAGCACGGAAGAAGCATTTTAATGATAAACCACTCTTCCACATCGAGGTGATAATCTCAAGTTAATTCTATGCGGATCCTACAAATAGGAAACGTGCTGATGTCCATGAAATCCTGCTGCCCGTATGACTTCCAGGAATGAAGGATACATGAACTTTACACTGTCAATTATACACAGAGAAATGTAAAGCGTTCCTGCATCTTCCTCCAGGGCCTCACATGATGAGAAGGCTCCTTTGTGTACGTGAGAAACGATACAACAGTGACCAAGACGGATCTCAGTTCTGATGGGAAGCCTTGTGTGTGCGATTACCTGCACGTAGAGCGAGTCCGCCCAAAGTACAACAGCAGTACCCCAAATAATAAGCCTTGAGATAGAAAAACAGAAGGATGACAATCAACACTGCTGCTACAGAATCGTCTGACATTATCACCCAGATAGTTCTGCACGATGAATTTCACTTTCTTGAACATCTCTTTTCCTACGATAGAGAGGTACCGACCTTGAGGGCCCCCCGCGGCGACACAGAGGGCGCCGACCTCGAGGGCCCCCCGCGGCGACACAGAGGGCGCCGACCTCGAGGGCCCCCCGCGGCGACACAGAGGGCGCCGACCTCGAGGGCCCCCCGCGGCGACACAGAGGGCGCCGACCTCGAGGGCCCCCCGCGGCGACACAGAGGGCGCCGACCTCGAGGGCCCCCCGCGGCGACACAGAGGGCGCCGACCTCGAGGGCCCCCCGCGGCGACACAGAGGGCGCCGACCTCGAGGGCCCCCCGCGGCGACACAGAGGGCGCCGACCTCGAGGGCCCACCGCGGCGACACAGAGGGCGCCGACCTCGAGGGCCCCCCGCGGCGACACAGAGGGCGCCGACCTCGAGGGCCCCCCCGCGGCGACACAGAGGGCACCGACCTCGAGGGCCCCCCGCGGCGACACAGAGGGCGCCGACCTCGAGGGCCCCCCGCGGCGACACAAAGGGCGCCATTCTGGCCCTATATCAACACCCTGTATAAGTAGGCTGCTGATCAGCCAACGAACAAGAAAAATGCTTGTTGGATAGTTAATTGGATCGCTCATATGGGATATTAGATAATTGGTTTGCGTCAGTATATCGCTCCTTGTAAAATAGGGAATGGGCTACCGATAAATGTCATACTTTATGTGGACAGGATCGTTCACGAACGTCACATTCAAGCACCCGCGATACTCGGCCGAGTCACCCTGATCGAGTACATTCACACAAAGACATAGAACAGCAGCTGACCCCCAATCCAGGCCGTCATTCAAATGTCCCTAGGATGGTTTATCCCCTTTATCATTTTAGGAGCTCTTTCCCCAGCTTTGGAGCCGGACAGTAGCGCCCCTTAGGTCTTCGTTACTGACACTATATTTTATTGCGGACGCTACTAAAGCCGCCTTCCCCACAGCACAGCCGCGGCGACTTCATAACCCCAGACCATTTTTTTTTTCTTTTTATTTTTACCCGACCTTTAAAAATGTTTTTCCAGCCCATACAGAGAGGACAGAGGTCCCGTGAATTGTGGAGGAAGCTTTTCTTTTTTAGTCCTTACTCAGAACTTTCGTTTTCTGCATCTCCAATTGAAGATCCAAGGTTCCGGAATCCAATCCGAGGAGGTTTCCCAGCTCTCTGCTGCCCTCTTCAGCCTCGGAAAAGAAAACACATGATGGGGTCACATTACTGGATATGCAGAGACGATGAGGGTGACGGCATTCTCAGCCGAAAGACTGCAACGTCCACCCTCGAACTCCAATCAAATAGATTAATTAATAATTTCTATGGCGTCACATGAGGTGCACGGAGTTTGTACGTTGTCCCCGTGGATTTCCTCCGAATTCCCCGTTTCCGCCCACACTCCAAAGACTGATCGGGAATGTAGATTATGAGCCCCAATGGGGACAGAGGTAATAATTTTTTTGTTGAATTTATTTTTTTTTAAATAGTAAAACAAAAACAAATAAAAACAAAACTATATAAAATTTTGGAAAACATTCTCTCCCCGGGGGGCGCTATCCACCTTCCCTTTGTAAAGTCTGTCCTCTCCAGTGCAGTGCGTCCCCCCCATCCCGGGGATCTGGGGCTTATTCTCCTCGGGTTTATCCTCTGTGTAACAAGTGCTAATCTTCAGGGAACAGAGCAGATTTCACACTGCGTAAATATTTTCCCTCGGCCCCAGACGTAAAAATGTACAAGCCACCCAGCGAGCGGTGCAAGTGTCACACATGAAATTCATACACGCGCTTGCGGCTGCTGTAAATGTCACAGCATGTGTTACTAACAGCTAAGACGTATTAAAACAGCTTCCTCCTAAATTAGGTAAACAGAAGGGCAAATGTCCAGAGCACAAAGTCACGGAGCTGCCGACGCTGCACATTGCCGGCTGGGGGTCCCTGGTCGGGGAGAGGCATGCGAGGATCAACGACGGCGAGTAACGCCGCAAATGTGTCCACAGACCTACTGTATGTTACATCATGTAGTGTGCTCCACTCACAACCAAAGCTGCAGATAAAACAGTGCTGAAAGAAACCTTCTCACTGCCGACCAATGTGCGCTGCCCACCTCCTCACCACCCCCCAACGTGCGCTGCCCTCCTCGTCGCTTCCCATCAACCTGCGCTGCCCACCTACCCGCCAGCCACCAACCTGCGCTGCCCATCTCCTCACCACCCAACAAGCGGCGCTGCCCACCTCCCGATCATCCACGAAAGTGCACTGCCCTTTTCCCCGCACTGCCCCTCAACGCTCGCTGCCCACTTCTCCGCCGCCCCCCCAACGCGCGCTGCCCGCTTCCCTGCTGCCCCTCAACGTGCGCTGTCCGCTTCCCTGCCATCCCCCAATGCGCGCTGTCCACTTCCCCGCTGCCCCCCCCCAACACGCGCTGCCCACTTCCCCGCTGCCCCAACGCGCGCTGTCCACCTCCCCGCCATCCCCCAACGCGCACTGCCTGCTTCCCCGCCGCCCCCAATGCACACTGCCCACCTCCTCACCACCTACAAACATGCACAGCCCACCTACCTGCCACCCAACATGCACTGCCCACCTCCCACCAATGTGCACTGCCCACCTCCCTGCCACCCACCAACATGCACTGCCCACCTACTACCAATATGTGCTGCCCACCTCCCCGCCGCCCACTAAGGTGTGCTGCCCACCTCACCAATGCACACCAAAGCTCATTTATTGAAGCCACCCTGTGCACAAAATGACTAGATAGTTGGCTATGGCTCCCTTAGCAAAATCAGCCACTTGCGGGAGTAAGGGGGGGGGGGGGGGGGGCTGGGAGCAAAAGCTGAAAAGATCGGCTGATTAATGTAGGGTAACATACGAAAAGGTGTTGTCCTTGATACTACATTTTCCACCATGCAATGAGAGTGTATTGCATCATATGATTTCAGCTAAGCTGTCCCTCGGTAAAGTGATGACAGATTTCATTTAGCAGTCAACAGAATTTTGATTGCAGCTCTGGATGTCAATGGAGAGAAAAATTCACGATGCAGCTTCAAAATGAGATCAAAACACTTACCGAAAAATCCCTGAGTATCAACGTTCCTCACGCACATTAGACTAATGGCAGCCAAACATGCAGATATCCTGGGGGTCGGCCGACAGTCTAATGTACATGGGAGCCCCCATCACACCATGTTGGTGAAGTGAGAAGGATCTGGAGTGTCCGATTCCAGACGGCCGATCCTATAGTTCTCCCTGATATAAGCCGCTATCAGAGACCCCCCCATGACTGCGGCAAAACTTTCTGCCCTATAATAACCCGTCTATGGCCTTCTCCTGTGAACCAGCAGCCGCCCTCCTGTCCCCCATTAGTGAAGGCTCTTACACCACCGGTGACACCCGAATGCTCTGCAGTCCGAGACGTGTGTTAATCTGCAGATCTGACCGTCCAGTGACGAAGCTGCAGTTTTCCTAAATTCACCAAATCAAGTGATTGATTCATCCTTAAAGACACGAGTTCCCGTCTCACCGACCTGTAAGTCCGATAGTTGTTGTCTTATTTCCAGCAGTTCGCTCAGCGAGGCTTCCACTTCTGAAAACAGATGCAAAATGCTGAAAAAATAAAAAATTAAATTTGCGTTTAAAGCTTTGTTTATATTTGCATTTAATTTTTCAAAATTATCCATTACATATTAAAGGGTTATGCACAAAATAACAGAAAATCCCATCTATTGGTTGAAGGAGAAATGTGGTGACTGGTGGGAGCCTCAGCGATCACAGGATGGGGGTCTGCAACCCCCCCCCCACCCTAGGAACGTGGCGGAAATGTTCATCATCGACTATGGGACGGCTGAGCACAGAGCCAGGATAATGCAAGATGGAGGTGAAGACCCCCCCCCATCTCAGGATCTCATGGGGGTCACAAGGATGGGTCAGCAAGTTATCCCCCCACATCCTAAAATTTGTGGACTACTTTTTATTTTGGAAAAGTTAAAAAAAAAAAATAAATTAAATCTGAAACAACTTTGCAGATAAGACCCATTAAAACATCCTCCGCTTTCTGTACACAGCGCTCATGCAGATCTATGTGTCTCTTAGTTTAGGAAGAAGTCAGCAACAGACAACATTGGCGACATCTGCACCCCAATACTATACAGGGTTTGTTTGTAGCCTAAAGTCATTTAAATAAAAAAAAACAAAAAAAAACCCATTATTCCGCATAATAGCTGCATACACAATACGGTGGGAGATTCTTAGATTAATATGATTTGCATTTATGTACTATAAGATTTCCACACAAGGACGGAATTTTGTTTTTTTATAAACAGTATTGCATCTTCGCGTTGATCTTTGGTCAGTCTAGGTTAATGTCAGGGGGCGCTGCAGACAATCATGGGAGAGACCAGGGCCCTCTATGACACAGAACAGACTGGGGCTGCAGGGAGGAGGCCTCGCCGGCTGTGCCAAAATGAGGTATTTTTGTTGAGAGGAGCAGGAGCTGGATCGAGGATGATGATTATCCATCACCCTAAGGGGTACTTTGCACGTTGCGACATTGCTAGCCGATGCCGAGCGCGATAGTCCCCGCCCCCGTCGCACATGCGATATCTGCCGTAGTGAACATTATCGCTACGGCAGCTTCACACGCACTTACCTGCCCTGCGACATCGCTCTGGCCGGCGACCCGCCTCCTTCCTAAGGGGGCGGGTCGTGCGGTGTCACAGCGACATCACGCGGCAGGCGGCCAATAGAAGCGGAGGGGCGGAGATGAGCGGGACGTAATCATCCCGCCCACCTCCTTCCTTCCGCATAACAGGTAAGCAGATGTTCCTCGCTCCTGCAGCTTCATACACAGAGATGTGCGCTGCCACAGGAACAAGGAACAACATCGTACCTCCTATTGGTGCGACATTATGAAAATGACAGACACTACACAGATCACCGATTTTCAATGCTTTTGTGATCGATTATCGGTGCATCTAGGCTTTACATGTTGCGACGTCGTTAACGGCACCGGATGTGCGTCACTTTCGATTTGACCCCGACGATATCGCAGTAGCGATGTCGCAACGTGCAAAGTACCCCTAAGGGGCGAGATTTCAGATGTTATTTACTGACAGAGTGGTCAGTAGAGAAGAAGACGGTCACAATTTTCTTTTGTGATGAGCCCTCCTCCTGTTACAAGAATGGCCATTTCTCTAAATCCCTGCAAAATTGTAGCAGTCACTTCTAGAGAAGACTCCTCGTAAGCCAAATACTATCATTGAGGAAGTGTGGGATATAAGAGTTCCCCAAGACGGTGATAAAACGTCCTAGTCACGTGTCAGGACGGGCTGCAGCCTGAAGAAACTGCTCCCAAGACCCGTGTCTCAACTGCCAGAGGAGCTGCATCGTACTGCGGCTGCCGGAGAAAGGCTGGAGAACTGCAAGGAGAAAAAAAAAAAAAAACATCCTTTGTGCTCAGATACAAACAATGTCAGCCAAACCCATCAGTGTCGGTGAGCTTGGTTGAAATGAGTAGCTATGGAGGGCTCCCGACTCTCACAGAGGATGTCGGGGCACTTGGCTGTGCTGAATATATCTGTGCAGGGGGACGACAGGGGAAAGAGCTGCCAGACAAGAGCCACCTAATTTGTAGGGTGGGGGGTGATACTCTGCGGGGAGCGTGGGGCTTTAAGATAAGATTTCAGATAAGTACTGACAAGGAGGGCACTAGAGAAGAAGCTAGTCACATTTTTTTTTTCCACACTGTTTGCAAACTGTGTCCTTAAAAATAAATGTTGCAGCTCCTGGGAACTTCTCAAGATGTATCTAAAATAAATTAAAAAAAAAAAAAAAAAAATCTTCCCTCCAGGGTCGTTTCTTATGTTAAGGGGGCTTTACACGCTACGAAATCGCTAATGCGAACTCGTTGGGGTCACGGAATTGGTGACGCACATCCGGCCGCATTAGCGATGCCGTTGCGTGTGACACCGATGAGCGATTTTGCATCGTTGCAAAAACGTGCAAAATCGCTCATCGGTGACATGGGGGTCCATTCTCGAATATCGTTACTGCAGCAGTAATGAAGTTGTTCCTCGTTCCTGCGGCAGCACACATCGCTCCGTGTGACACCGCAGGAACGAGGAAGCTCTCCTTACCTGCCTCCCGGCCGCTATGCGGAAGGCAGGAGGTGGGCGGGATGTTACGTCCCACTCAGCTCCGCCCCTCCGCTGCTATTAGGCGGCCGCTCAGTGACGTCGCTGTGACGCCGCACGGACCGCCCCGTTAGAAAGGAGGCGGTTCGCCGGTCACAGCGACGTCGCTAGGAAGGTAAGTATGTGTGACGGGTCTGGGCGATGTTGTGCGTCACGGGCAGCGATTTGCCCGTGTCGCGCAACAGATGGGGGCGGGTACCCACACTAGCGATATCGGGACCGATATCGCAGTGTGTAAAGCCCGCTTAACACTATTTGCTTGCTGAGTGGCAATTGATTTGCAAAACGCTGAGCAGATCGGAGCGTCCACTGACGGAGGGAGGTGGTCAGAGCGTCTGGACGGGACGTCATCTCTCCGAGGAGCTGCGCCCCTCTAACCGACCGTCCGGAGGATCCCTCCCCTCCGTCTCTTACAATAAGAATAACAGTATTAAGTTGTAAATGGATCTTGAAGGCTGGAAAGTGAAGCCGGCCGATGGCGGATCCTTCCATCCTGATCCCACAGAAGGACTGATTACAAGTGGCATTTACCAGGCACTTAAGTTGCTGTTTACTGCATTCCCGTGGCTGCAACAGATGTCTGCCAAGAGAGGAAATGTCAGCATCGCCGTATTATACAAGATGTAAATTGCCTGGGGGCTGGAAAGTTCACACGGAAGAGCTGAATTTGTGTTATCTTACGCTCCAGAATGCTATACGTTTCAATTGTGGCTCATTCCAAGTCATGTTTAAATACTTGTCCCTCCTCTCGTCGCTCGTGTATGCTGATGGCCTCGGGGACATAGACGCCACGTGTTATCACAGACGCCATCATTCACTCCGTGCGGCTGTACAGTGTGGGGATATTATATATATTATTATATATATATATATATACTATGTATACAGTACAGACCAAAAGTTTAGACACAGCTCATTCAAAGAGTTTTCTTAACAAAAAAAGTGTGAAACAACTAAAAATATGTGTTATATTCTAGGTTCTTCACAGTAGCCACCTTTTGCTTTGATTACTGCTTTGCACACTCTTGGCTTTCTCTTGATGAGCTTCAAGAGGTAGTCACCGGAAATGGTTTTCACTTCACAGGTGTGCCCTGTCAGGTTTAATAAGTGGGATTTCTTGCCTTATAAATGGGGTTGGGACCATCAGTTGTGTTGTGCAGAAGTCTGGTGGATACACAGCTGATAATCCTACTGAATAGACTGTTAGAATTTGTATTATGGCAAGACAAAAGCAGCTAAGTAAAGAAAAACGAGTGGCCATCATTACTTTAAGAAATGAAGGTCCGTCAGTCCGAAAAACTGGGAAAACTTTGAAAGTGTCCCCAAGTGCAGTGGCAAAAAACATCAAACGCTACAAAGAAACTGGCTCACATGAGGAACGCCCCAGGAAAGGAAGACCAAGAGTCACCTCTGCTGCGGAGGATAAGTTTATCCGAGTCACCAGCCTCAGAAATTGCAGGTTAACAGCAGGTCAGATTAGAGACCAGGTCAATGCCACAGAGAGTTCTAGCAGCAGACACATCTCTAGAACAACTGTTAAGAGGAGACTTTGTGCAGCAGGCCTTCATGATAAAATAGCTGCTAGGAAACCACTGCTAAGGACAGGCAACAAGCATAAGAGACTTGTTTGGGCTAAAGAACACAAGGAATGGACATTAGACCAGTGGAAATCTGTGCTTTGGTCTGATGAGTCCAAATTTGAGATCTTTGGATCCAACCACCGTGTCTTTGTAGAAAAGGTGATTGGATGGACTCTACATGCCTGGTTCCCACCGTGAAGCATGGAGGAGGAGGTGTGATGGTGTGGGGGGGCTTTGCTGGTGACACTGTTGGGGATTTATTCAAAATTGAAGGCATACAGAACCAGCATGGCTACCACAGCATCTTGCAGCAGCGTGCTATTCCATCCGGTTTGCGTTTAGTTGGACTATCATTTATTTTTCAACAGAACAATGACCCCAAACACACCTCCAGGCTGTGTAAGGGCTATTTGACTAAGAAGGAGAGTGATGGGGTGCTACGCCAGATGACCTGGCCTCCACAGTCACCAGACCTGAACCCAATCGAGATGGTTTGGGGTGAGCTGGACCGCAGAGTGAAGGCAAAAGGGCCAACAAGTGCTAAGCATCTCTGGGAACTCCTTCAAGACTGTTTGAAAACCATTTCCGGTGACTACCTCTTGAAGCTCATCAAGAGAATGCCAAGAGTGTGCAAAGCAGTAATCAAAGCAAAAGGCAGCTACTTTGAAGAACCTAGAATATAAGACATATTTTCAGTTGTTTCACACTTTTTTGTTAAGTATTTCATTCCACATGTGTTAATTCATAGTTTTGAGTCCTCCAATGTGAATCTACAATTTTCAGAGTCATAACAATAAAGAAAACTCTTTGAATGAGGTGTGTCCAAACTTTTGGTCTGTACTTTATCTAGCTATCTATATATATATCCGTGTACGTGTGTGTGTATACTATAGTAATAATATATATATATATATATATATATATATATATATATATTTACAGACACACACACACTAATAATATACTGTACGTTTAACTAATAGTATACTATATATTTAGCTAATAGTTATATTATAAAATTAATGTATAGTTCACCACTAATACATTTAATTGTATATTTAACTAATAAATTATATATTTAACTAAAAATAAACATATATTTATCAAATATATATGTATTAGATAAATACAATATATAAGATATTAAATATATTAGATAAATATATATTATTAGTAAAATATTTATTAGTAAAATATATATTTAACTTCTAATAAATATAAATTATACATTCATCAATTAATAATATTAGGAATTTAAGTAATTCTATATTTAGCTAATAGATTCTAAATATAACTAAAAAAAAAATAAAAATATATATTTATTTTTTTTAGTTATATTACATTTGGCAATTTCCCCTTTTACTCCCTACTCCGTCCTATGATGATGGGGGCTTTTGACAGGAAGACATAATCGCATTTAACATGGGGGGGACGGACGTTGCAATGTACAGAGAATACCTGTAAGGCATGTACAGAATTGAAGAAGTACAATGTGCCCGTTGTATTAGCCCATTTCAAAGTAGGGGGTCCCGGCTGTGATGTGATTACAGCGATCAGCTTGTGACACATATCTCCCATATATTTCTCACATCAAGGTTGGCCCTTTAAATAATATGGCATTTAAAAGGATATATGATGAAAAGCATTCCCCTATATTCAGCCTCCAAAAAGTGAGGAATGACAGTGCATCGTGTGCGGTTCCTCCAGGATTCGGGTCTTGTAACCTGAAAATCTGCCATTTATCATCTTACTCTGCGTTTTCCTCTGGAGCGCTCTGCCCTCTGCTGGACGTTTCTGGCTCTGCAGCTCTGGGATTGGCGTCATCTGCAAAAAAGGAATCTGAGACTTAATCGTGCAGCGGTTTTTTTTTTTTTAATTTATTTTCTTTACCAAAGATAATAATTTGCATGTAACAATACGCGTGTACGTGGCCATGTTCTGCGAGGGGTTACACGGATCTGTGCACATACCCTGGCTTATACCAAACCTCCTAATAGGAATATAGAGACTTGTGCACAGTACAGACTCACCCGCTCTCCACTGATACTCATCAATGTCTACTACTAGTCCCAGCATGCCCTGGACGCCCACGCTGCTGCAGACCAATGACAAGGGGCGACATGGTAAGTAAATGTACAGACAGGACAGGAGGCGGCTGCCATCATTACAGAGACAACGTGCCGTGCCCGCTGCGCTCCTCCACAGCGTCCATGCTTTGCAGCACTAACGACCGTCTGCAGCCAGAAAATGAGATTCGGGCGAAATCCATGGGCGCACTTAAGAAAAGTAATCAGACGTCTCTGAGGCATGACTTACAGACTGATACACTCAGACGGAGGAGAACAGTTAAACACGCAGCCTGAACAAAGTTTATTAAAACCAATATCATTTACACTTTACATTACCGGCTCCCCCGCTCTCCACACGCTGCCCGAATACTGATCCAGCGCCAAGGCCTGACTTCACCATGAATCGCTTTAAAGTGAGATGTATACATGTATATAGTGCTACACAGCCAGAGGTAACATCAGCTTATCCCCACTAATACCGAATCATCAATTATTACATATTATCCTCCAGAGCTGCGCTCACTATTCTGCTGGTGCAGTCACTGTGTACACACATTACTGATCCTGAGTTACATACTGTATTATACTCCAGAGCTGTACTCACTATTCTGCTGGTGCAGTCGCTATGTACATACATTACTGATCCTGAGTTACATACTGTATTATACTCCAGAGCTGCACTCACTACTCTGCTGGTGCAGTCACTGTGTACATACATTACATTACTTATCCTGAGTTACCTCCTGTATTGTACTCCAGAGCTGCACTCACTATTCTGCTGGTGCAGTCACTGTGTACATACATTACATTACTTATCCTGTACTGATCCTGAGTTACATCCTGTATTATCCTCCAGAGCTGGTCACTATTCTGCTGGTGCAGTCACTGTGTACATACATTGCATTATCCTGAGTTACCTCCTGTATTGTACTCCAGAGCTGCACTCCCTATTCTGCTGGTGCAATCACTGTGTACATACATTATATCACTGATCCTGTACTGATCCTGAGTTATCTGCTGTATTATACTCCAGAGCTGCACTCACTACTCTGCTGGTGCAGTCACTGTGTACATACATTACTTATCCTGAGTTACCTCCTGTATTGTACTCCAGAGCTGCACTCACTATTCTGCTGGTGCAGTCACTGTGTACATACATTACATTACTGATCCTGTTCTGATCCTGAGTTACATCCTGTATTATACTCCAGAGCTGCACTCACTATTCTGCTGGTGCAGTCACTGTGTACATACATTACTTTACTTATCCTGTTCTGATCCTGAGTTACCTCCTGTATTATACTCCAGAGCTGCACTCACTATTCTGCTGGTGCAGTCACTGTGTACATACATTACTTTACTTATCCTGTTCTGATCCTGAGTTACATCCTGTATTATACTCCAGAGCTGCACTCACTATTCTGCTGGTGCAGTCACTGTGTACATACATTACATTACTTATCCTGTTCTGATCCGGAGTTACATCCTGTATTATACTCCAGAGCTGCACTCACTATTCTGCTGGTGCAGTCACTGTGTACATACATTACATCACTGATCCGGAGTTACATCCTGTATTATACTCCAGAGCAGCACTCACTATTCTGCTGGTGCAGTCACTGTGTACATACATTACATTACTTATCCTGTACTGATCCTGAGTTACATCCTGTATTATACTCCAGAGCTGCACTCACTATTCTGCTGGTGCAGTCACTGTGTACATACATTACATCACTGATCCGGAGTTACATCCTGTAGTGACTTACTCTGTGTCTTTTGCTCCTCAGCATCTGCGGCTAGTCGTCGTTTGGAGGCAGATGACGGGCTCATCCGACGGGTCCCAGTAAGTGGGGAGTAATGGCGGGGGTCCTGACCTTCATTAACTCTTGACTTTTCATTCTGCAGGTAAGAGACAAAGACAAGTCACAGCAATTCCTCCCATCTTTATCCAGAGATCCCTTCTTATAAAGGCACCAGTCAGGGGTATAACATCTGGGCGACATCAGCCATACATGTACGGAGGATGTGCGCACAGATTATATGGGGTGGGCACACACTGTGTCATACAGCCGGCACCCGAGGAACTGCTGCTCACTGACAGCCTCCTGTATCCGGGCTTTATAGGGGAATCAGCCAGTCTCATTCTACAATATTACAGTATTTCCATCTATGGTAGTTATTCCCTATCCATGGGTGAGAGGATAAGTCCCCGATCACACGCCACTCCACCGATCACACGCCACTCCACCGATCACACGCCACTCCACCGATCACACGCCACTCCACCGATCACACGCCACTCCACCGATCACACGCCACTCCACCGATCACACGCCACTCCTCCGATCACACGCCACTCCTCCGATCACACGCCACTCCTCCGATCACACGCCACTCCTCCGATCACACGCCACTCCTCCGATCACACGCCACCCCTCCGATCACACGCCACCCCACCGATCACACGCCACCCCACCGATCACACGCCACCCCACCGATCACACGCCACCCCACCGATCACACGCCACCCCTCCGATCACACGCCACTCCTCCGATCACACGCCACCCCTCCGATCACACGCCACCCCACCGATCACACGCCACCCCACCGATCACACGCCACCCCACCGATCACACGCCACCCCACCGATCACACGCCACCCCACCGATCACACGCCACCCCACCGATCACACGCCACCCCTCCGATCACACGCCACTCCTCCGATCACACGCCACCCCTCCGATCACACGCCACTCCTGCTCCATTCATTCTCTATGGGTCTGCCGGTGATCCACCACCGCTCCATGGTTTTTATCACTGGTGGGGGTGTAGTTTTGCCGGTAGCAAGGCGCAGTTACATACATCACCGCCGATGTTTTGACAGGAGGGGTGAGATCTATGGTGTTTAGCGCCCTTTAAGGAACTCTATACATTACAAGAATCAGGGAGATGGATAGTGCCGGTGCTCCGGACAGCAATGCCCGGCTATAGACCTCAAATGCAACCATTATTATCCACGTTAACACCCGGCGCTGGCATGAGAGGGCCATCATCTAGTATATCATGATACATTTGGCATTGCGGCCGATCCATTTGGCACAACGTCGCCGCTGTGACGGAGATCCACAAACATAACAGTTATAGTTGAGCTGTATTTTATACGATAGTAATGGCGGCATCATTTATAGAAGCACTGGTATTTTTACGGCTTAATTATAGCAGATTAGCCGAGGTAAACAATTATGTTCTCCGCAGAAAAATGCCTGTCTGCTCTCCATCTCCCGCTCGCAGGCTCCTAATATGCTGGATGTAACATTATCATAATTCCATATTGTTTGGAGTGGTGGTCGATGACAAGACGGCTGCAATTACACCGCTCAGCGCTGACGAATGTGGCCGGCAACCCTGCAACTCCTGACATTCTCCCTGTAAAAAAGACTACGGGGGACGTGCGGAGATACACACCGGTGTCCTGCATTATAACGGGGCCATCCTGTCCACAGTCCTTACACCCGGCAAATTCCCCCTGCGCTGAGGGCATGTTTGCCTGTCAAGTGACTACTATGATCTACATGGCGGCAGATACAGCATTAACCCTTCACAGGGCTGGAATATACTCAGCACCCCCATGGACGCACCTGGTTTCTCTCTGACGCTTCCAGACGCAGGGATCGTTTCGCTCTGGAAACAAAGGTGAAAACAGAATTAAGGATGGATGGACACGGGGCTGGAGAAATTGGCTAGACATTGAAATTGAGCGATAATGATAAAATGTCCTAAAATCTACAAAGATGAAAAGCTTAAAAAACAAAATTATTAAGATATCCCCTGCAATTTACCAGTGGCGGCCCCATGGGGCAACCCCCCCCCAACTCCTGCAGTACCGGCCCCAGGAGAACGCCCCCCAATTCCTATAGTGCCGGCCCCGGGAGCACCTACCCCCCAACTCCTGCAGTGCCAGCCCCGGGAGCACCTCCACGACAACTCCTACAATGCCAGCCCCGGGAGCATGCCCCCCCCCAACTCCTGCAGTGCTGGCCCCGGGAGCGCACCCCCCCCCCAACTCCTACAATGCCAGCCCCGGGAGCACACCCCCTCCAACTCCTGCAGTGCCGGCCCCGGGAGCACACCCCCTCCAACTCCTGCAGTGCCAGCCCCGGGAGCACACCCCCTCCAACTCCTGCAGTGCCAGCCCCGGGAGCACACCCCCTCCAACTCCTGCAGTGCCAGCCCCGGGAGCACACCCCCTCCAACTCCTGCAGTGCCAGCCCCGGGAGCACACCCCCTCCAACTCCTGCAGTGCCAGTCCCGGTAGCACGCCCCCCCAACTCCTACAGTGCCAGCCCCGGGAGCATACCCCCTCCAACTCCTGCAGTGCCAGCCCCGGGAGCACACCCCCTCCAACTCCTGCAGTGCCAGCCCTGGTAGCACGCCCCCCCAACTCCTGCAGTGCCAGTCCCGGTAGCACACCCCCTCCAACTCCTGCAGTGCCAGCCCCGGGAGCACGCCCCCCCAACTCCTGCAGTGCCAGCCCCGGGAGCACACCCCCTCCACCTCCTGCAGTGCCAGTCCCGGTAGCACGCCCCCCCAACTCCTACAGTGCCAGCCCCGGGAGCATACCCCCTCCAACTCCTGCAGTGCCAGCCCCGGGAGCACACCCCCTCCAACTCCTGCAGTGCCAGCCCTGGTAGCACGCCCCCCCAACTCCTACAATGCCAGTCCCGGTAGCACACCCCCTCCAACTCCTGCAGTGCCAGCCCCGGGAGCACGCCCCCCCAACTCCTGCAGTGCCAGCCCCGGGAGCACACCCCCTCCACCTCCTGCAGTGCCAGTCCCGGTAGCACGCCCCCCCAACTCCTACAATGCCAGCCCCGGGAGCACACCCCCTCCAACTCCTGCAGTGCCAGTCCCGGTAGCACACCCCCTCCAACTCCTGCAGTGCCAGCCCCGGGAGCACGCCCCCCCAACTCCTGCAGTGCCAGCCCCGGGAGCACACCCCCTCCACCTCCTGCAGTGCCAGTCCCGGTAGCACGCCCCCCCAACTCCTACAATGCCAGCCCCGGGAGCACACCCCCTCCAACTCCTGCAGTGCCAGCCCCGGGAGCACACCCCCTCCAACTCCTGCAGTGCCAGCCCCGGGAGCACACCCCCTCCAACTCCTGCAGTGCCAGCCCCGGGAGCACACCCCCTCCAACTCCTGCAGTGCCAGCCCCGGGAGCACACCCCCTCCAACTCCTGCAGTGCCAGCCCCGGGAGCACACCCCCTCCAACTCCTGCAGTGCTAGCCCCGGGAGCACACCCCCTCCAACTCCTGCAGTGCTAGCCCCGGGAGCACACCCCCTCCAACTCCTGCAGTGCCAGCCCCGGGAGCACGCCCCCTCCAACTCCTGCAGTGCCAGCCCCGGGAGCACGCCCCCTCCAACTCCTACAGTGCCAGTCCCGGGAGCACACCCCCTCCAACTCCTGCAGTGCCAGTCCCGGTAGCACGCCCCCCCCCCCAACTCCTGCAGTGCCGGCCCCAGGAGCACCCCCCCCCCCCCAACTCCTGCAGTGCCAGGACCGGTAGCACGCCCCCCCAACAGGGTCTCTATTGGACTATTAAATTAAATCAAACTTCCCGCTAACATCCCCATAGGGCTCTTTTTCCAGATGGAGGCCTGTAGTGCTCGTTTGGCTGGAGTACAACTGTAACAAATCCTGGGTGGATTGGATACATTGTAGCACCGACCTTCTATAATGTATCGGTGCAGGATAATCTGCAGGTCTGGATGGTTCGGACACATGAGAACTGGACCTCGGATGACAAGGAGAAAGTTCCCGGTCACCGACACCGAGCAGAGATTGGAAGACTGAAGCAGAAAGTATAAGACTTGCAGAACTTTTCCACGACACAATGGACCCCGCTGTTGAGAGCGATCCGGTGTCCGGTCAGTATGGCGGCCGCGCCGGGTATCGAACGTTTGGCTTGCAAATATTTTTGAAAAGACTGGAGGCAAAGTTATCTCTCGGAGACGGAAACAGATGGATGTGCCGACAACGCATTGAAAGTCAGCGACCCTTCAAGTAACTGCGCTCCGCCGTCCACCGGGAGGGACGCTCCCTGCAAAATCTGCTCCCTCGCTCCTGCCAAAGTCTGCTCCCTCGCTGGATGCCCAGCTGTTACCGGCAGAGCTCGGAACGGGGAGCGGGATATTTATAATGCCTTCAACTTCACAGCTGTCACCAAGGAGCGACATTAGCATTTTATTACATGAGGCCCGAACACTGAGCTCAGCCCCGGGAGGAAGTGACACGGCCGTGCGGAGACGGGAGACCGGCCCCCACTGCTGTGTGCGCAGATTATCACCCCATACTATGAGAGCGCCCCCTAGAGGATATGGTAAGAACGGCACCGAAAAGCCCCAAACTGTCCGGGTTACGCAACTGCAGAACCTCTTTATTGTGCACCTATCACAATGTCTTTACTCTATAAGTAATACCTCTTTGCTGAAGGATCCGCACCCCCATGGATCGCTCAAACTACAGGGGGGCAGTGAATGGAATCAATAGAAAATCTATGGCTCTGTACACCGACCTGACATTACTTATGCAGGAGCTGCGCTCTTATATTCACTTTGCGCACATTGCAGGCGCCATCACAAATAAAAATAACGTACATTGTGCCGATCATGTACAACTAAGTAAGCCACTAATAGCTCCAGCTATAGGGACCCCCAAACTGCAGCCCCCCCACCTCTCCTTCATAAAAAAACCCCCATGGACTCCTGCCAGAACTGTAACAGCCATAGCACAGATCACAATAAGGCCCCCGCCACCGCTCTGTATATAACACGGACATGAAATAACGGCACCGAAGCTTCTCCTCTACTTTGCAATATTATGTTTAATCTCTTTTTATTGAAAACTAAAAAAGTTTGTTACAGTAAACAAGGTTACAAGCCATGGTCAGGCCCATATATAAAACAAGAGCAGGAAAGTGCAAAGAAACATCAAGCATAGATAAAGGGATCTATAGAAAAAGTATTTCTAAAGATCTTATATCGTATGCTAGTGAGTATATATATTTTTGGTTCCCAGCCGGGTACAAAACAAATAGGCAGCTGGGGGTTGGGGGCAGCTCGTACCTGCCTGCTGTACCTGGCTAGCATACAAAAATATGGCGAAGCCCACGTAATTTTTTTTTGGGGGGGGGGGGGGGCAAAAAACTCCTGCATACAGTCCTGGATGGAGGATGCTGAGCCTTGTAGTTCTGCAGCTGCTGTCTGCTCTTCTGCATATACTAGTGGATGGAGCATGCTGAGCCTTGTAGTTCTGCAGCTGCTGTCTGCTCTCCTGCATACACTAGTGGAGGGAGTATGCTGAGCCTTGTAGTTCTGCTCCCGCTGCCTCTCCCTCCAGCATACAGTCCTGGATGAAGCATGCTGAGCCTTGTAGTTCTGCAGCTGCTGTCTGCTCTCCTGCATATACTAGTGGATGGAGCATGCTGAGCCTTGTAGTTCTGCAGCTGCTGTCTGCTCTCCTGCATATACTAGTGGATGGAGCATGCTGAGCCTTGTAGTTCTGCAGCTGCTGTCTGCTCTCCTGCATATACTAGTGGATGGAGCATGCTGAGCCTTGTAGTTCTGCAGCTGCTGTCTGCTCTCCTGCATACACTAGTGGAGGGAGTATGCTGAGCCTTGTAGTTCTGCAGCTGCTGTCTGCTCTTCTGCATATACTAGTGGATGGAGCATGCTGAGCCTTGTAGTTCTGCAGCTGCTGTCTGCTCTCCTGCATACACTAGTGGAGGGAGTATGCTGAGCCTTGTAGTTCTGCTCCCGCTGCCTCTCCCTCCAGCATACAGTCCTGGATGAAGCATGCTGAGCCTTGTAGTTCTGCAGCTGCTGTCTGCTCTCCTGCATATACTAGTGGATGGAGCATGCTGAGCCTTGTAGTTCTGCAGCTGCTGTCTGCTCTCCTGCATATACTAGTGGATGGAGCATGCTGAGCCTTGTAGTTCTGCAGCTGCCGTCTGCTCTCCTGCATATACTAGTGGATGGAGCATGCTGAGCCTTGTAGTTCTGCAGCTGCTGTCTGCTCTCCTGCATACACTAGTGGAGGGAGTATGCTGAGCCTTGTAGTTCTGCAGCTGCTGTCTGCTCTCTTGCATACACTAGTGGATGCAGTATTATGAGCCTTGTAGTTCTGGTCCCCCTGCCTCTCCCTCCAGCAAACAGTCCTGAATGGAGCATGCTGAGCCTTGTAGTTCTGCAGCTGTCTGCTCTCCTGCATACACTAGTCGAGAATGAAGAACATATTGAAGAAGGAAATGAAAATCAGACCTTTTTTTTTTTCCTTTCAACAATATTTAATGGCAATGTTCACTGATGAAAAACGCATACAAATGCAGTGAGCAAAAATGCAGCAAAAAACGCTCCAAAACGTGGTAAAAATGCATGTGTTTTTTGCCACGGGTGCGTTTTTTGGCACAAAAACGTAGCATCAAAAAACCACAGCGTGCGCACATTGCCTAAGGCCTTGTTCGCACGCTGCTTATTTTGCTGCTTTTTTGGTGAAGTTTGTAGTCCTAATATGCATGCATTTCCTTCCCCAGCAAAGTCTATGAGAATTCAGAAATGCTGTGCGAACGTTGCTTCTTTTTTGCCTGTAGTTTTGGTTGCAGAAAAGAAGCAGCATGTCACTTCTTTTCTGCATTTTTCCCTGCGTTTTGCCATTGACAATGTTAAAAAAAAACAACTCAGGGGCAAGAACGCACCAAAAACGCGGCAAAAATGCATGCTTTTCTTGATGCATTTTTCTGCCAGAGGTGCGTTTATCACTGGAGAAACAAAACTGCAGTGTGTGCACATAGCCTTAGGCTGGTTTCACAAATCCGCTTTTCGCCGTCAGGCACGATCTAGCAAAAAAACGGATCCGTCGCATCAGTTTTTTCCACGAGTTTCCGTTTTTTTCACGGATCCGTTGTGATGCATGCTCAGTTCAAAAAAACGGATCCAGCACCGGATCCGTTTTATTCCCCATTGACTTCTATTAGCGCCAGATTGTGTCGGATGGCCTTGCGTTGCAGGCGACGTCCGCTGCCGGGAAACTGTCTTCGTCCGGCTGCCGGAAAGGACGCAGCATGCAACGTTTTTTATCTCCGGCAAAAAAACGGACCACGCCGAATCCGGCGCCGTTCAGCATGTTCTATAATGGAAGCCTATGGGCGCGATCCGTCAAATGACGGAATCCAACAACGGATCCGGTTTATCCGCATTTCGCCAGATTGTGCCTGACTGCAAAAAACAGATGTGTGACAGCAGCCTAAGAGAAAAACTGGGAAGAGAGGGAGGAAAAAGAATTAAAAAAAAAAAAATGGTGGATGGTGAAGGTGGGGAAAGGGGGAAGCAGGAGCCAAGAGGCGGAGAAGGTCCGGAAAATGTCACTTCCAGCCAAAAAGGGAAACGAAAGCTGGAAAATCCAAAAACACGGCCCAAGGACTCCAAATCTTAAGGAATCCTGAATCTCAGCATAAGGCTATGTGCGCACTAGAAAAGTGATTTTTCTCAAGAAAATTTCTTGAGAAACTTCTGGGAGTTGAAGATTTCCACACCTGCGGTAAAAAACCGCAGGAAAAACGCATGCGTTTTTCCCGCGGGTTGGTCCCTGCGGTTTTTTTATGCTGTAACTGCAATAAATAATATAGATAATAGATAGATAAATCGATAGACAGATAATGGATAGAGGGAAAGATGGATGGATGGATAGATAGATAGAGGGATAGATGAGAAAGACCTATATAATGTCCCACCCCCCCCTGCATTTTCTAAGCTGGCACCCTTTTGTGACTTTCATGTGGCACTAAAGGGTGCCTAGCCTTGTATTTAGCCATAAAATAAATAATAAAAAAAAAAAAAAAAAAAAAAAAAAAAGACGTGAGGTTCCCCCATCTTTTGTAGCCAGCTAGGGTAAAGCAGACCACAGCTGGCAGCTTTACCTTGGCTTGTAATCCAAAACAGAGGGCACCCCACACTAATGTTTTACATTAAATAAATAAAAAAAAACCCCAAAACTTGGGGTCCCCCCCAAATTGGCTCACCAACCAAGGTAAAGCGGACAGCTGTGGTCTGGTATTCTCAGACTAGGGAGGTCCACTGTTATTGGACACTCCCCAGCCTAAAAATAGCAGGCCGCAGCCGCCCCAGAAGTGGCGCATCCATTAGACGTGCCAATCCTGGCGCTTCGCCCCAATTCATCCCGTTGCCCTGGTGCATTGGCAAACGGGGTAATATATGGGGTTGATGCCAGATGTGTAATGTCACCTGGCATCAAGCCCTGGGGTTCGTGATGTCACGCGTCTATCAGATACCCGACATCACCAACCCAGTTAGTAAGAAATAAAAAATAAACAAAAAAACTTTTATTTGAAAAAACACTCCCCAAAACATTCCCTCTTTCACCAATTTATTGAAAAGAACAATCACTTCCACGTCCGGCGTAATCCAATAAAGGGGGGGGGGCGTCCCACGGCGATCCATATCATAGTCACTGTCCCAGTCAATGAAGAACAGAAGGTTCCCCATTGGCTGGGAGAGCAATGCAGTGACCTGAGCTAACATCAATAGCCCAGGTCACTGCAGGGGATGGGATGACTAGCGCTGCTGTCAGGAGCATAGATGAGATCATTACCTGCAGTGACTATCTCATGTACTGCTGACGTCAGCGATGTCACTGACTTCTATGCCCGCCGCGTTCTCAGCAGTATCGCGAGAGCCTGTGACGTCACCGCTAGTGACAATCTCGTGCCGCTCGCGAGACGGGCATAGACAGCAGTGACCGCGGTGACGTCAGGAGATCGTCAAAGCAGGTAATGATCTCATCTCACCTCCTGACAGCAGCGTTCGGCATCCCCGCGGCTGCACGCACTGCTGTGTGTCAGTGTCTGCCAGCGCTGCAGGGTGACAGGCTGCTGACACTGCGGGCAGACACTGACACACTGCAGGGCAGGCAGACGCGGGGCTGGAGCGGGACACAGACTGCACGGGCACCCGCCAGACGTCACACGGAAGTGCTTCTGTGCGGCGTCCAGTGAGTGTGACGTCTGTTTACTCTGCTCCGCCTCCTCTTCTGTCATAATGACATCACTTCCTTCAAAACCGCAGGCAGCGATGAGCACTACCGCAGGTAAATCACAGCTATACCGGGGGTATACCGCACATCATTTGCTACCTGCGGTATACCCCCGGAACTTCGCGATTACATTGCAGTGAAATACCGGGGGTATACCGCAGCTACCTGCGGAAAAGAAGGGACATGCTCATTTTCTCAAGAAATTTTCTCAAAAGAAATCTTCAGAAAGAATTTTCTTGAGAAAAAAAAAACCGCAGCGTGCGCACAGCTATTATTTTTTCCCATAGGTTTTGCTGGGAAATGTCTGCAGAAAGATTACAAGAATTTCTCAAGAAATTTCTGCAGCAAAACCGCGGGAAAAAACGCCTAGTGCGCACAGGGCCTTAGGCTCTCCATTCTATAAAGGAAGACCATCTCCCTGAGCCACTCAACCAAGGCGAGAGCCTGGGGGGGGGGGACCTCCAGTGTCTGGGGACAACCGCTAGGCAAAATCTCAGTAAGCCCATCTTCTGAGACTTGACGGACCCCGGGAGGATAGATAGAAGAGCAATCAGTGGGGAACCGGAGAGAGGGTGTCCCAACTAATACTGTTATATGCCGAAAAGACCCCGCTCCAAAATGGCCTAATGATGCCGCAGCTCCACCCTATATGCAACATACCTCCCCTCCCCCGATTACACCGTCAGCCACAGAAGGGAAGATTACATGAAGAACGTCGGGGCAGCGATACCATACTTTGCAATATTAAACATGTACAGCACGTGTGTCATACAGTGATGCCATCCGTGTTTTCCACAGACCGATAGACTTATATTGTCTTTTATCATCTGTGCTGCTGGAAAAAATGGACATGTGAATAGCACCATAGTGATAATGGGAATGTGTTGTATCCATGAAAAAAAACAAACAAACAAACCAGATACCACGTACTGAAAACACGGATGTGTGAAGAAGGCCTAAAAGGAAGTTTTCTATCAAATGTATTTCCCCATGGTGCAGGATTCACATCTACACAGCTCAGTATTGCTGTATAATGTCCTCCATGCTGCTGCATAGAGACAGCAGAAATCCCTCATGTCTGTGTGTGCTGTGTATGGGAGACATGATTAGCAGCTAGTCTTCACCCACAGGCTCAGAGACAACTGAAAATTAGAATGGAGACAGCAAAAGGGAAAACTGGTGAAAATGCAGGATACAATTCATAAATTCATCTAATGGCCAGAAATGGTGTACACAGAGTATTCCGAGCGGTCATCTGATATGTCAGCTGCACTTCACTGAAATATACACTGGAGGCCTCTAATAAATCTGTTGCAGACTTCGCTTTTGAAAAGAGCAAATATATCTTGCGAGAGTATACAAACCAATTTGTATTGTATAGAAACCATCTTGTCTTATAACAGAATGATGTCATAGGGTTCAGATAACACTGCTGGGCGGGGATGCTTCACATTTCTACACAACCCTGCGGCTCTTACTGGTGCATAATTCAAATGAGTTATTTCTTTGTTTGGGGTGCTATATAAACTGGTCACATGATATAATACATGTCCATTATCTATCCCCCATTTCCGTGAGATGGCTGGATTGTCATTGTAAATGAGCACTTGTACCTTGCCCCCCCCCCCCCCATCTTATTGTAGATTATAAGCTCTCACGAGCAGGGTTGTCTTTTTTCCCTCTCTAAATATTGTATTTTCTATAACTGTTACTTGTTTCTATATGATCCTCCTGAATTGTAAAGCGCTGCGGAATATGTTGGCGCTATAGAAAGATTATTATGGTTATTATTATGTAATAAAACAGAAACGTTCAGTACACCACAAACGTGCGTGCTGTATCGATTTCTCCAAGCGCTTGTGAAACAAATGTTATTAATTTGGAGTTCCGATGGCATAGATGGAATGAATTTCGCTAAGAGTCTCCTATGAGCCGGTAGATCTGCATCATATAAAGCGGGTCACTGTTAGGCCTCTTTCACATGTCAGTGAAAATCACAGACATTTTTCACTGACGTGTTAAAAATGCATATGTCCCTCCGTGTGCCGTGATTTCATGGCACACGTGTGTTCCCCATGTGCTATCCGTGATGTGATTGCACATGGAGATCTGGTATTCCAACCTCACCTGCCCCAGCTCCTTCTGTCTGTGGTGCTGAATCTCCGGCTCTGCTGTGTCCGGCCGCCGTTGTCTCCCCTCTGCAGCTACTTCCAAATCGACTTTGCAGTGACTAACTGCATATTCATGAACATAATTAGCCAGGCTGGAAGCAGAGACAGCAGCGGCTGAAGACGGCATCACTGGAGATGGGTTAGTATAAAAAGCTTTTTATTGTAAATGTACGTGTTTTTCTGGTACATGTTTCATGGATCACACCATAGTGTGGTCCGTGTGATATCAGTGATGGCAGAAAAAAAACTGACTTCTCTCTGTGCGGAAACACGGATATGCGTGTACACCGAACGGAGACACGGTCAGTGAAAAAAAAATCACTGCTGTGTGAGACGATCCGTTGATTTTAGTGGGTCTGGGCATGTCCGTGATTCTGGTACATATAAAAACTGTCACATGCGTACCAGAATCACTAATGTGTGAAAGAGGCCCAAGGCCCCTTTCACACATCACTTTTTTGCCATCAGTCACAATCCATCGAATTTTGAAAAAAACCCGGATCCGGCGACTGCTGCCGCTGGATCTGTTTTTTTCCTCATTGACTTGTAATAGCGACAGACTGGAACAAATGGCCTCACGTTTCATCCGTCGTTCGACAAACGGAGACGACGTCCACAATAACGTTTTTTGTTTACAACGAAAAAAAACAGACAGAGACTGATCCGTCACTTGGTAGAATGGAAGCCTATGGGCGCAGGATCCGTCGTCATCCGTCGTTTGGTAGAATGGAAGCCTATGGGCGCAGGATCCGTCGTCATCCGTCGTTTGGTAGAATGGAAGCCTATGGGCGCAGGATCCGTCGTCATCCGTCGTTTGGTAGAATGGAAGCCTATGGGCGCAGGATCCGTCGTTTGGTAGAATGGAAGCCTATGGGCGCAGGATTCCGTTGTTTGGTAGAATGGAAGCCTATGGGCGCAGGATCCGTTGTTTGGTAGAATGGAAGCCTATGGGCGCAGGATCCGTTGTTTAGTAGAATGGAAGCCTATGGGCGCAGGATCCGTTGTTTAGTAGAATGGAAGCCTATGGGCGCAGGATCCGTTGTTTGGTAGAATGGAAGCCTATGGGCGCAGGATCCGTTGTTTGGTAGAATGAAAGCCTATGGGCGCAGGATCCGTCGTTTGTTAGAATGGAAGCCTATGGGCGCAGGATCCGTCGTTTGGTAGAATGGAAGCCTATGGGCGCAGGATTCCGTTGTTTGGTAGAATGGAAGCCTATGGGCGCAGGATCCGTTGTTTGGTAGAATGGAAGCCTATGGGCGCAGGATCCGTTGTTTGGTAGAATGGAAGCCTATGGGCGCAGGATCCGTTGTTTGGTAGAATGGAAGCCTATGGGCGCAGGATCCGTTGTTTGGTAGAATGGAAGCCTATGGGCGCAGGATCCGTTGTTTGGTAGAATGGAAGCCTATGGGCGCAGGATCCGTTGTTTGGTAGAATGGAAGCCTATGGGCGCAGGATCCGTTGTTTGGTAGAATGGAAGCCTATGGGCGCAGGATCCGTTGTTTGGTAGAATGGAAGCCTATGGGCGCAGGATCCGTTGTTTGGTAGAATGGAAGCCTATGGGCGCAGGATCCGTAGTCATCCATCAAAATGACGGAATTCGGTGACTGATTCCATTTTTTTTAAACTGAGCATGCTCCAATTTATTATTTAGCCCCCGGCTAGTCGATCCGTTGCATGAGTTTTGCCACAATCTGGGACGGATCCGTAAGAAAACGGATTGTGACTGACGGCAAAAAACTGAAAGAGGCCTAAGGGAGAGCCATCTCCATCCAGCAGTGTCCGTGATTTTAAGGCAAAAACATAAACATAGCTGACGAAACAAAAAACCCCACACAAACATAAAAACAAAAAAGTCCGGTGCGTTCTGCTTTTTGGCGTGGTATGCATGAGTCTCCACCATGTACCCGGGCAGCTGCCGACCCGCACACAGGTGTGTCTTGTGGGACGGCGTGTGCGGTATATATCGCAGGTATTATGTCCAGGGCTGGAGCCGGGGGTCCGCTCAGCCCCGCACTGAACGTACAGACCGGGGTCAGGAATGAGGAGTTGTGAAGATGGCAGGGTTTGTTTTTGAAATGGTCGTAATTTTTTTTATTTAGTGTTAACAGCTTCAGAAGAACGCTCCTCTTTGGTGAGTTTTGGGGAAACTTTCCCTGTTTCCGGGTGTTTTTTTTTTATTTGCAGCCTTTTGATTGGACAGTGGCGAGATCGCAGCCCCTCCCCCCAGGAGCCCCTCGTACAAGTCACACCCGAGAGAAGAGACCGCTGAACACGAAGAGCAAAGCCGCTGAACAGAAGGTTCTGATCGGATCCCTCCAAAAAGCTGCTGATGAAAACAGCTCCAAACTAGGAGAGGAGAAATCGAGGAGAGGCCGAGAGTCACCCAGGACCCCGAGGGGCCCAGCCCAGTGCTCACCATCCTCAAACACAAACTGTCCCCGCACTGCATGATGGGAGTCGTAGTCTCACGGTAGTGACAGAATGAAAGCCGCATAGACACAAGGTGGCTCCACCCGCCGCCCAGCACGGATGACATTACCCCTCTGTACTCACGGCATCCGGTCGCTTCTCCAGCCAGTCTTCTCAGTCTGATACTGGCGCCGTGTGCGCTACTAAATCCCCCCCCCCCGGAACTTGTGTCACGCTGCAGGGTTCCGCGCTATCTTCATGTATTCATATTCCCCCCACATATACGGATAATCTGCAGCTGCTTTCACGTGAGCCCTCGTGTTACTGCGCCAGACCCTTCTACTGCCGGAAAAGAGGAGTTTACAAATGTAATTCAGACAGTGAAGCCAAGAACGCCATGTTAGTGAATGCAACGTCACTTCCGGTGCAGCGTTCCCCTGGTAACGGAGCAGCAGCTGAAGAAAACGGACCGGAGTGAAGACGGACGGATATAAAGTGAGTATAGGAAACACGATAGGGATAAGGGAAGGGACAGGACGACCTTCTCATCAACCTGTGCTCAGCGCCATCAGAGAACTACCCCCTGCATTATACTCCAGAGCTGCACTCACTATTCTGCTGGTGCAGTCACTGTGTACATACATTACATTACTGATCCTGAGTTATATCCTGTATTATACTCCAGAGCTGCACTCACTATTCTTCTGGTGCAGTCACTGTGTACACACGTTACATTACTGATCCTGTACTGATCCTGAGTTACCTCCTGTATTATACTCCAGAGCTGCACTCACTATTCTGCTGGTGCAGTCACTGTGTACATACATTACATTACTTATCTGTACTGATCCTGAGTTACATCCTGTATTATACTCCAGAGCTGCACTCACTCTTCTGCTGGTGCAGTCACTGTGTACACACGTTACATTACTGATCCTGAGTTACCTCCTGTATTATACTCCAGAGCTGCACTCACTATTCTTCTGGTGCAGTCACTGTGTACATACATTACATTACGTATCCTGTACTGATCCTGAGTTACATCCTGTATTATACTCCAGAGCTGCACTCACTATTCTGCTGGTGCAGTCACTGTGTACACACGTTACATTACTGATCCTGAGTTACATCCTGTATTATACCCCAGAGCTGCACTCACTATTCTGCTGGTGGAGTCACTGTGTACATACATTACATTACTGATCCTGAGTTACCTCCTGTATTATACTCCAGAGCTGCACTCACTATTCTGCTGGTGGAGTCACTGTGTACATACATTACATTACTTATCTGTACTGATCCTGAGTTACATCCTGTATTATACCCCAGAGCTGCACTCACTCTTCTGCTGGTGCAGTCACTGTGTACATACATTACTTATCCTGTACTGATCCTGAGTTACATCCTGTATTATACTCCAGAGCTGCACTCACTATTCTGTTGGTGCAGTCACTGTGTACATACATTACTGATCCTGAGTTACCTCCTGTATTATACTCCAGAGCTGCACTCACTATTCTGCTGGTGGAGTCACTGTGTACATACATTACATTACTTATCTGTACTGATCCTGAGTTACATCCTGTATTATACTCCAGAGCTGCACTCACTATTCTGCTGGTGCAGTCACTGTGTACATACATTACATTACTTATCCTGTACTGATCCTGAGTTACCTCTTGTATTATACTCCAGAGCTGCACTCACTATTCTGCTGGTGCAGTCACTGTGTACATACATTACATTACTGATCCTGAGTTACCTCCTGTATTATACTCCAGAGCTGCACTCACTATTCTGCTGGTGGAGTCACTGTGTACATACATTACATTACTTATCTGTACTGATCCTGAGTTACATCCTGTATTATACTTCAGAGCTGCATTCACTATTCTGCTGGTGCAGTCGTTGTGTACATACATTACATTACTTATCCTGTACTGATCCTGAGTTACCTCCTGTATTATACTCCAGAGCTGCACTCACTATTCTGCTGGTGGAGTCACTGTGTACATACATTACATTACTTATCTGTACTGATCCTGAGTTACATCCTGTATTATACTCCAGAGCTGCACTCACTATTCTGCTGGTGCAGTCACTGTGTACATACATTACATTACTTATCCTGTACTGATCCTGAGTTACCTCTTGTATTATACTCCAGAGCTGCACTCACTATTCTGCTGGTGCAGTCACTGTGTACATACATTACATTACTGATCCTGAGTTACCTCCTGTATTATACTCCAGAGCTGCACTCACTATTCTGCTGGTGGAGTCACTGTGTACATACATTACATTACTTATCTGTACTGATCCTGAGTTACATCCTGTATTATACTTCAGAGCTGCATTCACTATTCTGCTGGTGCAGTCGTTGTGTACATACATTACATTACTTATCCTGTACTGATCCTGAGTTACATCCTGTATTATACTCCAGAGCTGCACTCACTATTCTGCTGGTGCAGTCACTGTGTACATACATTACATTACTTATCTGTACTGATCCTGAGTTACATCCTGTATTATACTTCAGAGCTGCACTCACTATTCTGCTGGTGCAGTCACTGTGTACATACATTACATTACTGATCCTGTACTGATCCTGAGTTACCTCCTGTATTATACTCCAGAGCTGCACTCACTATTCTGCTGGTGGAGTCACTGTGTACATACATTACATTACTTATCTGTACTGATCCTGAGTTACATCCTGTATTATACTTCAGAGCTGCACTCACTATTCTGCTGGTGCAGTCACTGTATACATACATTACATTACTTATCCTGTACTGATCCTGAGTTACATCCTGTATTATACTCCAGAGCTGCACTCACTATTCTTCTGGTGGAGTCACTGTGTACATACATTACTTATCCTGTACTGATCCTGAGTTACATCCTGTATTATACTTCAGAGCTGCACTCACTATTCTGCTGGTGCAGTCACTGTGTACATACATTACTTATCCTGTACTGATCCTGAGTTACATCCTGTATTATACTCCAGAGCTGCACTCAGAGTTGAGCGCGTGCGGTGTCTTCGTCCTTTTGCGCTGATTATTTATGTTCTCCCCGCATTATATCTGCACCATATTTCAGGTATATAACAATGCGCTCTCGTCATCTTTGCTGGGTTATGTTCTCCAGTTACATCCAGAGCTGCATTCACAGTTGTCTTTTTTTCTCCTGTAGTAACATTGTTCCTATATAACGTTCTGCTCTTCGATGCTTGTCGTTGGAGCTACGTTCTCCGTGGAGCCTTACATGTGCTCTGTATATAGATGTGACTGGAGGACGAGTTTTGCTCTTGGTGCTTTTGCTCTGTGTTACAGTAACGCCGTGTTGTAATTTGCAGGATGTCGGCTCAGTTTGGCAGCAGCTCGTCACTTTCCAGTAAGCGATCAGACGAGCGCTCAGAGGCCCGGAAGCCGGATGACCAGGAGGCGTTTTACACGTCTTGCCGAGCCGCTTACCTGACCGTCTTCAGGAGCAGCCTGGACAACATCACGGACCGGGGGCAGCTGGGCCTAGGTATCATCCACGGGTTCTGTTGTGGTTTCATCATATCAAAAATCATTGAAAAAAACCTAAAAGAAAAAATAAAAAAAATGGTTAATTGAGACGTTACATAAAACGTAGTGACCAGTGCACTGAGCCTCGTATCAAAGAGCACCAATCAGAGCTCAGCTTTTATGTCTTCAATTGCTCCAGAGATACTAAAGCTGCCTTGTGATTGGTTGCTCTGGATAACAATCCCACCACTTTACACAGTTTGACTGCACCATTATTTTTAAGGGTTAATATAATCCGTTTATTAAAGTCTCATTCACATTTTAGGAAGTTATCCCCTGTCCACAAAATACGTGATATCTGCTGATCATTGTGGGTTTGATGGCGGAGGGACGGCTGCCGCTGCACCACAGCTTCAATCATTGTCTATTGGACTGAAAAAAAAATAAAATAGCTGAGACCAACATTCCACCACCTTTAGCATAAATAGTGAAGGTGACCTCCCCTTTCATTTAAATAGACCGGGCGCTCGCATGCCCTCTGCTGCTCCATTTACTTTCTATGGGACTAAGGCTGGTTTCAGACGTCCATGTTTAATCAGGTACCAGTCACACGCATGGTTATGGTCATACGTGTGTCATATGTGTGTTACACATGTGTCACGCGTGTTACACGTGTGACATCCGTGTTTGCATACGTGTGACACGTACCGGGTAAAACACGTGTCTCTGTAATGAAAAGATTTTCTATATTTACCTGTATCCAGCGATGCTGCCTCCCGCTCCTGATCCCTGCTCATTATTTTCATTGATTATTTACTGCCTGAGGATCTGGAAGCCGGAGCATCACGGGGACAGGCTGGGTACAGCACGGCCGAGGACAGCATCGCTGGGGACATCGCCGGTGACAATTTGTGCAGTGACATCCAGGGACTCATCAGGGTTCCCAATGAACTCTCATGAACCCCTGGAAGTCACCATTGTGATACTCGCTGTAGCGCAGTTGTCGCAGGGGTGTCATCAGGAGGTCATCAGAGTTCATTGGGAAATCCGATGACCTCTTGGACGTCCCTGGCAGGATACTCACCTGTCACTAGCGATGTCCCCAGTGATGCTGTCCTCGGTGGTGCTGTCTCCAGCGCTGTCACCACGATGCCCCTGCTCTCAGCTGCTCACTGCGGTGCATAATCAATGAAAATAATAAGTGGGGGTCAGGAGCGGGAGGCAGCAGCGCTGGATACAGGTAAATATAGAAAATCTTTTTATTTAAAAACCCGTGTTTTCTCCGGTATGTGTCACACTGATGTTACACGGATCACATCAGTGTGCGGTCCGTGTGATATCCGTGCTGCCGGAGAAAATCCGGGCACGTCTCCGCGTGAAATAGCGGGGACACACGGTCCGTGTGAAAACACGGCCATGTGAGAGTACACAATAGGGTAACATGGGTACGTGTGACATTTGTGTTAAAAACGGATGTCACACGTACCTAAAACACGGACGTCTGAAACCAGCCTAAGAAAGATACCCAAGAGCAGTGCTTAGCTATCTCCAGCAGTCCAATAGACAATGAATTGACTATTTCATTGCACCATTCTTAGGAGGGTACGAGTTTTTGGACCATCAGCAAATAGTCTCATTAGGATAGTAAGAACCATTTAACCTCTTCCTGACATCTGTATGTGTACTGATCAGGCTCAAGAGCTGTTTAACACTAACAGCATTCGCTGCTTTTTAACCACTTAAATGCTGCCACCAGTTTTTTGACAGTGGCCTTTTTTTGATGCAATCTGGTGTGGGTGCGCGATCAGGTGCCCATCGTCTTCGTACACGCACCCCCATGACACAATCACCTCGCCGCCATCTTTGTACTGTGTATGTGCTTTATGGAAGACAATTAATTTCACAATATACTGCAATAGAAAAGTATTGTCAATGACAGTAAAAGCGATGAGACGATGGCAGATTGAAATCTGCTAGACGGACACTTAAAAGAGAGGCAAAAATTAATCAAAAAAGATTTAAACAAGTAGCGCAAAAATGAAAACCAAACGGTTTAATCGCCCCCTTTTTGACAATCAAAAGTAAAGAAACTAAAAAAAAAAAAGGAGCAGATTTCGTATCACCTAAAGTCAAATCTGTGAGTGCTGTGTGATTTGTTTCACTGACCCATAGACTTGCATTGCTGATTAAGCTCCAACACTAGTTTTGCAAAAAATTATAGGTACAAGTTCTATCCATGAACAACACATGCAAAAAATGTATGAATGAGGTCTGACGTTGCTTATATCAAAGCCCGATTTTTCACTCAAATTTCAGCACACATCATTCCCAAAATCCACATAAAATTTGTCTGCTAACCACCCACTGTTCTGTTATAATGGAAATCACTGTCGCAGTTTTCTACCGTACAGACCTTTGTTCTAGTGATGAGTGGACACTACCATACTCGGGTGCTCAGTACTCGTAACTAGTGATAAGTGGGCACTACCATGCTCGGGTGCTCACTACTCGTAACTAGTGATAAGTGGGCACTACCATGCTCGGGTGCTCAGTACTGGTAACTATTGATAAGCGGGCACTACCATGCTCGGGTGCTCAGTACTGGTAACTATTGATAAGCGGGCACTACCATGCTCGGGTGCTCAGTACTCGTAACTAGTGATGAGCGGGCACTACCATGCCAGGTGCTCAGTACTGGTAACTAGTGATGAGCGGGCACTACCATGCTCGGGTGCTCTGTACTCGTAACTAGTGATGAGCGGGCACTACCATGCTCAGGTGCTCAGTACTGGTAACTAGTGATGAGCGGGCACTACCATGCTCGGGTGCTCAGTACTGGTAACTAGTGATGAGCGGGCACTACCATGCTCGGGTGCTCAGTACTCGTAACTAGTGATGAGCGGGCACTACCATGCTCAGGTGCTCAGTACTTGTAACTAGTGATGAGCGGGCACTACCATGCTCGGGTGCTCTGTACTCGTAACTAGTGATGAGCGGGCACTACCATGCTCAGGTGCTCAGTACTGGTAACTAGTGATGAGCGGGCACTACCATGCTCGGGTGCTCTGTACTGGTAACTAGTGATGAGCGCCCGAGCATGGTAGTGCCCGCTTATCACTAGTTACGAGTACAGAGCACCCGAGCATGGTAGTGCCCGCTCATCACTAGTTACGAGTACAGAGCACCCGAGCATGGTAGTGCCCGCTCATCACTAGTTACAACTGCTGAGCACCCGAGCATGGTAGTGCCCGCTCATCACTAGTTACAACTACTGAGCACCTGAGCATGGTAGTGCCCACTCATCACTAGTTACGAGTACAGAGCACCTGAGCATGGTAGTGCCCGCTCATCACTAGTTACGAGTACAGAGCACCTGAGCATGGTAGTGCCCACTCATCACTAGTTACGAGTACAGAGCACCTGAGCATGGTAGTGCCCGCTCATCACTAGTTACGAGTACAGAGCACCTGAGCATGGTAGTGCCCGCTCATCACTAGTTACGAGTACTGAGCACCCGAGCATGGTAGTGCCCGCTCATCACTAGTTACAACTACTGAGCACCTGAGCATGGTAGTGCCCGCTCATCACTAGTTACGAGTACAGAGCACCTGAGCATGGTAGTGCCCGCTCATCACTAGTTACGAGTACTGAGCACCCGAGCATGGTAGTGCCCGCTCATCACTAGTTACGAGTACAGAGCACCCGAGCAGAGTAGTGCCCGCTCATCACTAGCTATGAGTACTGAGCACCCGAGCATGGTAGTGCCTGCTCATCACTAGTTATGAGTACTGAGCACCCGAGCATGGTAGTGCCCGCTCATCACTAGTTACGAGTACTGATCACCCGAGCATGGTAGTGCTCGCTCATCACTAGTTACCAGTACAGAGCATCAGAGCATGGTAGTGCCCGCTCATCACTAGTTACGAGTACAGAGCACCCGAGCATGGTAGTGCTCGCTCATCACTAGTTACGAGTACTGAGCACCCGAGCATGGTAGTGCTCGCTCATCACTAGTTACCAGTACAGAGCATCCGAGCATGGTAGTGCCCGCTCATCACTAGTTACGAGTACAGAGCACCCGAGCATGGTAGTGCTCGCTCATCACTAGTTACCAGTACAGAGCATCCGAGCATGGTAGTGCCCGCTCATCACTAGTTACGAGTACAGAGCACCCGAGCATGGTAGTGCTCGCTCATCACTAGTTACCAGTACTGAGCACCTGAGCATGGTAGTGCTCGCTCATCACTAGTTACGAATACTGAGCACCCGAGCATGGTAGTGCCCGCTCATCACTAGTTACGAGTACAGAGCACCCGAGCATGGTAGTGCTCGCTCATCACTAGTTACGAGTACAGAGCACCCGAGCATGGTAGTGCTCGCTCATCACTAGTTACGAGTACTAAGCACCTGAGCATGGTAGTGCCCGCTCATCACTAGTTACGAGTACTGAGCACCCGAGCATGGTAGTGCCCGCTCATCACTAGTTACGAGTACTGAGCACCCGAGCATGGTAGTGCCTGCTCATCACTAGTTACGAGTACTGAGCACCCGAGCATGGTAGTGCTCGCTCATCACTAGTTACTAGTACTGAGCACCCGAGCATGGTAGTGCCCGCTCATCACTAGTTACGAGTACTGAGCACCCGAGCATGGTAGTGCCTGCTCATCACTAGTTACCAGTACTGAGCACCTGAGCATGGTAGTGCCCGCTCATCACTAGTTACCAGTACTGAGCACCTGAGCATGGTAGTGCCCGCTCATCACTAGTTACGAGTACAGAGCACCCGAGCATGGTAGTGCCCGCTCATCACTAATTACGAGTACAGAGCACCCGAGCATGGTAGTGCCCGCTCATCACTAGTTACCAGTACTGAGCACCCGAGCATGGTAGTGCCTGCTCATCACTAATTACGAGTACAGAGCACCCGAGCATGGTAGTGCCCGCTCATCACTAATTACGAGTACAGAGCACCCGAGCATGGTAGTGCCCGCTCATCACAAGTTACGAGTACAGAGCACCCGAGCATGGTAGTGCTCGCTCATCACTAGTTACCAGTACTGAGCACCTGAGCATGGTAGTGCCCGCTCATCACTAATTACGAGTACAGAGCACCTGAGCATGGTAGTGCCCGCTCATCACTAATTACGAGTACAGAGCACCCGAGCATGGTAGTGCCCGCTCATCACTAGTTACGAGTACTGAGCACCCGAGCATGGTAGTGCCCGCTCATCACAAGTTACGAGTACAGAGCACCCGAGCATGGTAGTGCCCGCTCATCACAAGTTACGAGTACAGAGCACCCGAGCATGGTAGTGCCCGCTCATCACTAGTTACCAGTACAGAGCACCCGAGCATGGTAGTGCCTGGTCATCACTATTTTTCTCCTGGGACTTTCTTTAATCTTTGTGCATTATGGAGAAATAATTGTGCCACGTCTCGGCAGTGACCCGGCGTCTTGTAGCCTCACACACCAGCCTCATTGGATGAGATGTAGCCTCGGAGGACAGACTGTGGATCTTCAGCTTGGATTGAATTTTGTGTAATCAAATGCTAAATTACCAGCAAAAAAAATGTGGAAAAAAAAAATTGAATAAATGCAAATATATGGAAGAAAAGAAATATACTTTATTTTTCTACATTTTGGCTGCTGGTTACCGCATTCTTGATTTTTAGCTGGATAAAAACGCAAAGAATAAAGCAAACTCTTGGAAATGCTCCTATGGAAATCCGGCGGCACCTGCAGGAGCGCAGCCCGGGGCGGCGGGGGTTAAGCGCGGGCGTTCTGCTGCGCTGATAGAGAGATAAATCCTGATGACACGTCGGATCTCTTCAGTCGTGATATCCTAATTACGCCACGGCTAGTTTAACAGGCGGTCACATTCAGCAGATGTGCTTAGCCTAATGAAGGCTTTCAACATTATGGCAAAAGATTTTTTTTCCCCCCTCGCAGCTAATGGCAGCTCTCTCATAATCCAGCGTCAAAAATAGTAGCGGCGAGAACAAATGTTAGCTCCTTTCGGCTTGTTATGTCTTTCATCTCTTTCCACGAGCCACTTAAGCAATTGACCAATTATTATTATACGAGCGGCGGTGTCAAGGTCGCAGGGAACAGGCCGTCAGAATACCAAATATTTCCCGTCATTAAATGATGATTAAACCTCCCCCCCCCTTCCAAAGGGCGGAGGATCAGGAACGCGGCGTGCCCAGATCCGGGGCTTAAGGGGTTAACTGTTCCAGGATCGGGAGCATGTTCCCAGGAGATAAATGAGCAGGAATGAAAATAATTTTCCTGCCGTCCAATTCACAGGCTATAATGTTACCGCGCGCCGGAGGGGACGGAGGGGGGGGGGGGTCACGTGGTCGGATTCATCTCAAGGAGCCGTGACCTTAACATGGGTATTCCCAAGTGTGGGAGCCGCAGCCGCAAAAACAGGTTTGATGTTTGCAGCTAGGGGGCGCTGATTCTGGCTTTGGAAAACGTGGACGCTTTGGTTTTCCTGTCCGGAAATGTTGCCGTATTTGCGCCATTTCAAAATGGACCCTTAAAGGGGTTGTCACTTCTGCATTAGGAGGCGAGCGATGCCGACGACCAGGAGGTGATGATGTCACGTCTGCAAAATAGACAGATACTATGGCATTGCAGGGCACCGTGTGACGAGGCATCAGGACATAACCACCGGGACACGTGCACAATCAGCCGGTGTGAGCAGACATGACTAGGGGAGGTCCATAGGGATTGGACCCTTTGATAGCAAAATATTCCCCTAGTGACCTCTCCAGTGACATGACGTCTAGGAAAAGACATTACTGCTGTATCACAGTTTCTAAGACATCTTTTCCATCAATTTCTAGGGGAGATGTGTAACCGTGGACGATAACAAAAAATCCCATTAATCAGGAAAAAACAAAACCACAACAGTAGTTGGAAACTGAGCTGACCGCAATCCCCTATCTATCGAACAACACTGGAAGTAGCAGTGGGATGTTCCTAACACACCTAGACACCTCGTCACTGCCGGAGAAACATGCTACACTTCAAAGATAGAAATGAGGAATCCTAACTTGCCTCGTAGCAGTCCCCAAAGAAATAGCAAGCCCCCAACATGTAACAACAGTGAAGTAAGAAAACACAATACAGAGAAAATATAGGTTAGCAAAGGTGAGGCTCAACCCACTAGATAGAACAGGACAGGAAAGATAACTAATTGCAGCCAGCAAAAAACCCTGCAAAAAATACCAAACTCCTGATAGAAAAAAAATCCTTCGGCTCTACCCCATTATATCAGGTACTCTTGTGCCAGACACTTTACACAGAACTGCAGATATAATGGGAAGTAACAAAATTACAGAACAAATAATATTCTAAAGTGCAAATAATCCAAACATGAACAGGTGAACAGGGAGCAAACTGCCCTGCTCACAAAAGCAGAAAGACAGATCCTCACATACAAGAAACCAAAACACAGAACAAAATAGAATAAGCAGAAACAATAAGTGTAATTCCAGCAATTAAGCACAAAAATTAGTAAACTTATCTGAAGTAGATTCAGGCACAGAAGAAATGGGAGAAACTGAAGGGAAAACTCCCAGCCATCTTCAAAAGCAGCAGGAAACAGCTACCACCGGTGGCCGCCAGGCAGAAACTGCTCTCCTAAATATACTAGGCTGATCTGCAATAGGATTTCCTGGATTCCTAATTAACTCCATCACCTGTTTGAGTCACAGATTCAGACTCCGCTTCATTACCATTCCTGGCCACAAGAGGGAGCTCCACACCAGCACCCACTCGGATGACATTTACAACAAAGATGTGCCCCTTGGGCCATGTTCATAATCCTCCAGTATTCAGCAGATCGCACACGTGAATCATCACACACACCTGAATAGTGAACATGCCGCAGGTTGTGACATCTGCCGCATATTGGTTATTCATCAGATTTCAAAAAAGGGATACGGGTTTATTACTGATATTTGGGCCAATCCATTCATCTGACGGCATCACAGGGTTTCTTCCCTCATTGCAGTTCTCCAGCGGGCCGGACGGAACCCGTCTAACAGAACCCTCAGTCGATACTGGACCGCCAAGACCAAGGAGATGAACTTTGATGATTTCTGTGCTATCGTGAAAAAAGAGAAACCTGCTGCCAAAGCCGAGCTCCTGAAAGCTTTCCGAAAACTGGACCCGGCCAACAAAGGATACATCCTACATGATGATTTCACCAGGATCTTCACCACAGTATGGCACTAAATCTGTCTGTCTATCCGTCTATCCATCCATCCATCCATCCATCCATCCATCTCTCTACCTGTTCATCCATCCATCCATTTCTTCATGCATCCACTCATCCATCTCTCTATCTCTCTATCTATTTATCCATGCATCCTACCATCCATCCATCCATCCATCTATCCATTTCTCCATCCATTCATCAATCTTTCCACCTATCCATCAATCTCTCCATCCATCCATCCATCTCTCCATCCATCCATTTATCCATCCATCCATGCAACTATCCATCCATCTCTCTATCTGTTCATCCATTTCTCCATCTCTCCATCCATCCATCTCTCCATTCATCCGTCTCTCCATCCATCCATTGATCCATCTCTCCATTTATCCATCTCCATCTATCCATCCATCCATCCATCCATCCATCTATCCATCCATCTCTCCATTCATCCGTCTCTCCATCCATCCATCCATCGATCCATCTCTCCATTCATCTATCTCTCCATCCGTCCATCCATCCATCCATCTCTCCATTCATCCGTCTCTCCATCCATCCATCCATCCATCGATCCATCTCTCCATTCCTCCATCTCTCCATCCATCCATCCATCAATCCATCTCTCCATTCATCCGTCTCTCCATCCATCCATATCTCCATCCATCCATCCATCTCTCCATCCATCCATCCATCTCTCCATCCATCTCTCCATCCATCCATCCATCCATCTCTCCATCCATCCATCCATCTCTCCATCCATCCATCCATCCATCCATCCATTCATCTCTCCATCCATCCATCCATCTCTCCATCAATCCATCCATCCATCCATCCATCCATCCATCTCTCCATCCATCCATCCATCTCTCCATCCATCCATCGATCCATCTCTCCATCCATCCATCCATCTCTCCATCCATTCAGCCGTCTATCCATCCATCCATCCATCCATCCATCCATCCATCTCTCCATCCATCCATCCATGTCTCCATCCATCCATCCATGTCTCCATCCATCTCTCCATCCATCCATCCATGTCTCCATCCATCCATCCATGTCTCCATCCATCTCTCCATCCATCCATCTTTCCATCCGTCCATACATTTCTCCATCCATACATCTCTCCATCCGTCCATACATTTCTCCATCCATACATCTCTCCATCCATCCATCTCTCCACCCATCTATCTCTCCATCCAGTTTTTTCCATTCGTCCATTTATCCATCCATCCATCCATCCATCCATCTCATATCTGTCTGTCTTAGTCAGATATAAACCCTTCCTTGTTGCCCACAGAGAGGAGAGAAGATGTCTGCGGAGGAGGTGAGCGCGGTTCTCCGTTTGGCTGATGTAAACAGCGGCGGGCGGTTGGACTATAATAAGGTAAATGGTGGAGACACAGGTCTCCTGTCACATCGGTTATGTACCTCGTTACCCTAATAAAAGTGACCCTGTCATCAGCGGGTTCACACTGCCATAACCAGTAATAATCTAATAATGGGCGACACAAGTGTGTCAGGGTCTTTATACTCGTCAGACATACAGTAGGTCAGGGATAATGTCCGGTGAGGATCTCCTGACCTTTTTGATTGACAGGTCTCCGGCTTTGTGCATGGACGGAGAGGACCTCGCAGCCGACATTATTTCCCAAGAGAAATTTTAAAACTATGGGACAAAGTCTAACAAAAAGATGGACGTTATATGATCGGTTTGTTGCATCCAGACACGTTACTTCTCCGGCTGATGGTGGACATAGCTGCTCAGATTTCTCACATATGAGTGTCGATCGGCCATAGACGAGTCGCCCAGCGCTCATTACGGCCATTTACATGGGACTGATGGTTGATACACTCGCTCTGCCCCATGTTTGCCGCATGTTGTCGGCAGCACATCACTTGTTTGCTGCGTGCGTTGTGCTGCCGATGCTCTTTGATAAACAGCAAAGTCTTCCTTATCTGCATCTGCCGTGCTGATGAGTTGTGTCTATTGTTCTCTGTTATCAGCCTCGTCCCATTGATCAGAGCTGAGATGACTACAGGCATGATCGATAAGGGCAATGACTTTATCCTTCACGTATTTTCATGTTTTATGACAACATTTCCGCTTTTCTCACGCAGTTCTGTAACAAGTTCTTCAGCACCTGTGACCAATGTGCCAAAGACGCAGCCGAGAAATTGGAGACGAATATCCGGGCCAAACGTCAGCAATTCGGGAGCCAAATCGAAACATCCCCTGAAAGATCCACGTCTCCTCGCAACCAGAGGTTCAATGACGGCGACACAACTCCACGGAAAGGTGAGGACAGGATTATATAAGCGTGGTGGGTTGTATAGATGGCTGGTGCCCCGCTGGGCAGTCATCCCTCGTATTATTACTGGGGGTCTCACTTTATCTATAAAGCCGATATCTGGGGTCCTCCCTTCAGCTTTCCCGACTCCGCCATACATCGGCCGGCATTCATGAGGGAGGAAAGAGAAAGCTGCAGTCAGACTCATCTGTCAGGGTCTTATCTCCAGCGGCCCAATTCTCCTCTCTCGCAACATCATTTCTGGGAGCAGAGTCCGAAGCCCCCCACACATTAGACAGTCGGCTGACTTCCATCCAGTGTGCATAGAAGCCTAAAGCGGGCTTTACACACTGCGATATCGGTCCCGATATCGCTAGCGTGTGTACCTGCCCCCATCTGTTGCGCGACACGGGCAAATCGCTGCCCGTGCCGCACATCATCGCCCAGACTCGTCACACATACTTACCTGCCCGGCGACGTCGCTGTGACCGGCGATCCGCCTCCTTTCTAAGGTGGCGGTCCGTGCGGCGTCACAGCGACGTCACTGAGCGGCCGCCCAATAGCAGCGGAGGGGCGGAGCTGAGCGGGACGTAACATCCCGCCCACCTCCTTCCTTCCGCATAGCGGCCGGGAGGCAGGTAAGGAGAGCTTCCTCGTTCCTGCGGTGTCACACTGAGTGATGTGTGCTGCCGCAGGAACGAGGAACAACCTCATTACTGCTGCAGTAACGATTTTTGAGAATGGACCCCCATGTCACCGATGAGCGATTTTGCAAGTTTTTGCAACGATGCAAAATCGCTCATCGGTGTCACACGCAACAACATCGCTAATGCGGCCGGATGTGCGTCACCAATTCCGTGACCCCAACGAGTTCGCATTAGCGATGTCGTAGCGTGTAAAAGCCCCCTTAAGGAATACTTTACACGTTGCAACATTGTTACCGATATATCGTCGGGGTCACGTCGTTAGTGATGCACATCCGGCGCGGGTAACGACATCATAACGTGTAAATCCTAGTTGCGACGATGAGCGAGCGCATCAGCGTCAAAAATCGCTGATCTGTGTAACGTCGTTCATTTTCATGTCGTTACGATGTTGTTTTTCGTCCCTGCGGCAGCACACATCGCTGTGTGTGAAGCTGCAGGAACGATAAACATCTCCTTACCTGCGTCCGCCGGTAATGCGGAAGGAAGGAGGTGGGTGGGATGTTACGTCC